>NW_008824996.1:1066290-1074640 GCF_000699105.1 Pygoscelis adeliae | reverse complement strand
AGGGTGGCAGACAATATAACTTCATGAGATATACTGGTGTGTGTATGATGCTGGGATGGGATTTTTGTTTCTTCATTCTCTTGGTAAGGGAAGCTGAACAGACTCATATAGATGGATGGGTGAAGTCAAGTAGAATATTACTGAATAATCTTCAACCTTGAATGAGGAAAATGAGATACAGGATGCCTAATGTTTCATTGACATCCATGAAAAGAGACATGAAAACATCCAAACCTCCCTGTGAGGAAGAAAGTTAAGGGGACCACATGCCAACCCATGGCTCCAATGAGAAGGGTGGCCCTGGCAGCCAGCGGGACAACAGGGATCCCACGCACCTCTCATTGTGTGGCCACAGGGGAGAGGCGGTGCCTGGTGCATGAAGGAGAAGCAAAGCATGTTTGGGGAGTTCTCAACGCAACGCTTTCCTCTTATTTCTGCGCAGGAGGTAATACTGACTTAAAAGAAAACAAAAGTTTTGTGTAAAATGGGTAAAATACAACTCCGTGTTTCTTAATTTCTGTAGCAATTTCATGATTATGTTTCTGAAAGAAAGGATGCATTTTTATTTTCATAATTAACAGGAAATACATGTTATACATTAAATGTGACACAAGAGAGATGAATTATGCAGTAAACTCTGTGTGTGCTGATCAGCACAAAGCCCAAGGCACATTCAGCAGAGTTTTTATGAAGATCTGTAATGAGTTTCAAGTACATCATTTCCTGATGGAGGGTAAGAAAACATCCATCAATGCTAATTTTCCCACAGTTTTTAGCTTTTTATGAATACTTTACAGCCTACAAAAAAGATGAATTTCTAAAGTGCAACTTGAGGAAACTCTTAGTAATTAGAGAGTATTCCTAGCCAAAACTAATGAGGTCTGAACCTTAAACATGGGGATGATTCAAAGTTGACAGCCCCAGCCTCTAATTTCTTCCAAAAGGTTAAATCAATTCCCCAAATCTGAACACGGATATTTTGTTTTCTAGTTGAACTCTAAACCAGGGTTGTCATTGTGCCTTCAAAAAGACAGAATTTAGGTATTAGGCTCATTTCTGATTCTGTAGTAGTGTTGCACAGGATTAAGGATTAAAAGCTCTGAAAAAGCAAACTCAAGTGAGATTGGGGCATCTCTACACCCAGCTTGAGGGCTCTGTGAAGTAATGCTGACTTTGTAGTGGAGCACGTGATCAGATGCACTGATTTATTCTTCCCTTAAGCTTCTGTCAAGCTGTTGCAACAAAGACATCCTGACATTTTAGGAGGGAGAAAGTGCATTTTAGATACTGGCAAGGAGGCGGTGGCAACTTTTCTAGTTAGGCAGTTGTCCATTTTATACTGAGATCTATTTGCTTGATTCCAGACGTCCAAACCTAATACCTGTGGATATTTTTCCAGCTAGTGTATGTTGCTTATTTAGTGAGGAAACATTAAATATATTCCATGTTTATATAATAATATATATTAAATGTGTAGTATAAATATAAACATCAATATATTAAATATAAAACTTATACCTGCTATAACAAGGTATGTAACCCCTTAAGAGTCTAGTGATTGTAGAGAATCTAGAGGTGGTCAGGCCAAGAGTTGTGAAGAACTTTCAGAGAGAAACGCTAAACCGGTGCGTATGGAGGGTAAAACTTTAATAAAACTCGCCCTTACTGGAAGCATCGGGCTGTTATTTGACTGTACCTGTCTGCTGCTTATGTCCCTCAGTTATGTTAAGCGAAAGCTCTCTCAGAGGAGATCACTACTCTTATTCAGTCATAATTTAAGATGGTATTTTTTTAAGATAGACTTTAAAATTAATGTTCAGGTTTCTTAACACAGATTTCTTTCCAGCATCTCTCACTTAAACCAGAAGGCTTTTCTGTATCCACAGAGTAGATTTTATCTGATGAATCACAGAATCAAAAGCCATGACCTACTGAACAGGCTGAAAGCTGGAGACTGAACCGCAACAAACAAAATAACTTCAGATATGTGTCAATAATTGAAGATTTGCTCATAGAATTTAGAGCCACTTGAGTTATAGAATCATAGAATCATAGAATACTTTGGGTTGGAAGGGACCTTTAAAGGTCATCTAGTCCAACCCCTGAGTTCTGCAAGACAATCCTCACTCTTCAATTGTGCTTCAGTTCCAAAGCAGAGCTTGTTTCTACCATGTTTGTGTTTTTGTTAGTATTTACAGACATTCATGGGAACAGGTTTTTGTTCACAAAAGTGTTTTAAGGAAAGCCTGTGCCTTGTATGAGTCCAGGCATGATCAACAACACTGCAGAGACACCACAAAACATTCTCTTCGAAACATTTCAGCTATTCAGTCAAGACACAGAAACAATTCCATGGGATGGGATGACCAAGTTACAAAAAGTAAATAATCACTCTGGATCACTCTGAATTTCTACGAAGAAATTATGTCCTGAAATTTTTTCACCCCATCTACCCAGTGATCATTGTGGATATTCAGAGAAACCAGGATAGGATCTGTCATGCTTTGGTATTAGGAAGAAAGGCTAATTAATTCTTGATTAAGGTAGGCAAAAATAAGTTGTTGAGCTCTGGTACTAATACCAAATTATTTTGTGATACAATAGGGAATAGGAATAGAACATTGAATATTATTCACGTATCTTTGACGCAAACAAAACTTTTGTAGTCTGATACTATACTCATTTCCTGGTTCAGTAGTTAGTGTGACAAGTGTTCATACTGGATCTTAAATTGTGCTAGAAAGCTCAAAGGTATATCAACATTTATAGCATAAAACTGTCTTCTCTTTGATCATTCAAGCTTTCCATCACTCTAGGTGGTCCTAGCTAATAGGGAACTGTGATCCTTTTCACTACTTGATTCCAGGAGCCATGCAACAGACCACATGCAATTAGTACTTGCCATTATTGTTTTAGTCAAATACCAACACTTATCTGCAGATTTATGATCCTGTCAGTGAATCAGTTCCTTTTAATTACATATTTATAAATCATATCACTACATGGATGGGAACAAAAATTTCTTTTTGAAGGATTTAAAAATTCTCCGTCTTTTTATTTGGGTTCTTTTTTCCCTCAAGGCAAAAAACTGTGCAAGTGTTTTAATACGTGTAATACGTGTTACTGAGCAGGAGCGCTGCTCATACAAAAATGTACTATGAAAAATAACAATCTTTGACCTTCTCCAGAGTTCTATATTCTTTGTATAAGAATCTGGTTTACAAGTCTGACGTGCCCGTGCAATGCCCATACGGTCAGCGTTCAATCCCATATCTCTGCTTCAGCAGCCCTTGTCTGCCTTGTTACGGATGCTGGGCACTAACAGCCCTACTCACTTTGTTGTACTGAGAACTCTGAAAAAAACACGCGCAGAAAAGGAATTGGCATCCTCAGAATTAAATACCTGCTTCTGGTAACACTCTTTTCCCAGGCAGCTATTCTGTAATGAGTTTAATATGATCTTTGAATCTTTGAACAAAGATGATTGCACACAGGACACCAGTTAAGGTGTCCCGTCCTAGTTAAGGGGAAGCCGTGGCCATAGGATAACAGTCGCATTGAGCAGACACCCAGGTGTGGAACAGAGAGGTATGTATGTTTTGTTGTGATATTAGGGTTTAATGATAAATGAAGAAGGGCTGATGATAAAATTCATTAGTGTGATGACAGTTCCTTCTGAAAGGAGTTTCAAGCAACTTCAACCAGGCAGGTCCTCCACAAATTTCTTTCCTATATTTTAAAAAAATCTTTCCTGTATTTAAAAAAATCTTTCCTATATTTAAAAAAAATCTGCTGAATTTGAGATTATTGAGAATGAGGAAGTTACCAAGGGGAAAGTGAGGAATGACCTACAGGTACGTACCTGATCTCTATAGGAACCTTAGGCTCCCTCTTGCTTTGATTATAGGTTGATTTGATTTGCTGACCTCATAATCTTGGAAAATGTGTGTTTGTGATGGGATCATGGTGAGGTATGTAAGTTCAAGAAAGCTCTTTTGATGCATAAATAATTCCTGCCTTAGAGGTTTATGATAACCCCCTCTCCCCAAATCTTGTGGAGGCAGGACTTTGTGCCATGATCTCCCCAGTACATACGATGTAATGTTTTGCAACTTAGAGGCACAGGATGGTCATTGGCACCTGCCGCAGTGCCTACAGCACCTAAGGTTGATCTTAACCTTACTCCCAGCCCAGTTATTCCATTGGGATACTTTATTAGACTGGATTATCTGACAGTAGGTCTTTCTGGTGCTCTAAATGTCTCACGCAGAGTGCCAGCAATCTGAAGCACCGAGCACTAATTTTCAGCACTAGTCAGCTGAAAAAAAAAATGAACCTTTATAGTTTCATTGCCATACAGTCCCTTAATTCCACATACTCCTTAGAGTTTGGGCTAAAAACCCCTGGTAGTGATATGCTAGTGGAACATACAGATTTGAGACTTTGATTTCCTTTCCATTTTAATATATAGGTGTAGATTTTAAATAATTGTGAAAGAAATAAACTTAAAAGGGGAAATGTCTGCTCTAAGAGAGGAATGACACAATGGATTTGCTCTGAACGGCCTGGGATCATTTAAAACCAATGAATTAAAAATCAGATAGTCGGTGAGGGCTGTAATTTACACTACAGAGGTGATAAAGCCTTTTGTGTTCGTATTTACAAAGAAAGCATTAAACTACAGTGATTTTTGATTTTTTTTCTTCCCACCAGGGAGAAATGTGAAACTCAATTTTACCCCCGATTGGTAAGGTGCTAATTTGTCTGACAAGTTGTTGGAATCTCAGCATGTTTGAGGTATCCTTGATGTATCAACACCTTCATGCTGAATGAAGGATGCCTTTAATGTGTAAATGTTTAGTACATATCCTATATCTCATTAGCCAAGAACAATACATACCACACACAGGCAAGAAGGGTCAGAAGCAAGGTCCAGTCAAAGAGAAAATCTTTTATGTTCCAATTAAATGAGCAAACATTTGGAATACATCTAATTTGCAAATAGTTTATCAAAAAATACACTTGAAATTTGCAGCCTAACTTGTGTCCTGAAGGCCTGATGAGTCTAATATCAAATGGTGCATCCTGAATCAGAGTGCCATGTTGTAATGCCGATGTCCTAAAGTTCTTCTTACTGCATGCAGCATCACAAAATATTAAGAATAGTAGAAGAAAGCAGTTGTTAATAAAAGCACAGAGGTATACTTTTCCAAATTATTTATGTTGTTAGTCTAAACCTTGGTAAGTTATATGTAACTTAGAAATTTAGTTTCATTGACTCTTTTGTGAAAATGCAAACATTTCTAGGGAAATTGAAACCATTTTCTAGGGAAACGCCACCTCTGTTTGAATGAAAGGTAGAATCTCCAGTTTCATTTCATTCTGTAAGTACAGCAACATCAAAAAGAAGCCAAGCCAGTGAAAAACAGACACTTTAAAGAAAAGCTGTTAGAAATGTATGCATCTGCATTGAGCTGTGGCTCATGTGGAGAGCAGAGGGCTGCTGGTGAGGTGGAGAGAGCTCTTTGGTACCTGCCTTCTAACGGGACTTTTCTGGTTGTGAGATGAGAAAAGAGACGGCTCTGGGTGAGGAACTGGAGGATGTGGTCACACTCTCAACTGGTTATCACTGCCATTTTCCTAGTTTTGTGCTGCTTCCCTTTGAAAAAGTTTTCCAGGCTGAGACGAGTGTCAGGTTCAAGTACAACAGGACTCAAAACTAGAATTTCTGCTCATTTGCGTTTCTGGATGTTACCTTTAATCTCCTCCAGGCTCTAGTACTTCAGACATTTGATGCCACGGTTTTGATAAATACAGTACAATAAGGGGAACAAAGGGCAAACAAAACCTGCAATTTAAACATTTAGACCCCAAGTCCCTGTTATGGGGAGGGACAGGGAGAGACTGGTCTCCTGCAATTCATGGTCTCAAGAGGGTACAAAGTTTGCCACGTTTCTGAGTTACTGCACAAGGGTATTAAGAACATGGCTGTGGATGTGCTTATATAGCAAAGATTTTTTTACCACAAAGCTATGGCTTATCTGACTAACATATTGTGCTTCTCAGCAGACCTAAATAGTCTCTATAGACCCATTTACTAATACAATTATACTGACCATTATACTGAGCAATACAGAGTGTGAGTTCATTGCAGTAGGTGAGTATGTCTGGAAAACAAGTGGTCTTGTTTGTCTTGCACGGATTGCATTAAATATATTTATGAAAGGAGACTTAGAAAACCAAAATGTGGACAAAGATCTTCTCAAAGTTGTCTTAAATATTCCCAGCTTGAAGAATTTAAAAAAAAAAAATCCCCTTTTGACAATCTTGATTACCAGTATCTCAAGGGAGGAAACATATTTTCAATACTGTGATTGAGTGTTGGAAAAATGGGTCTTGTTTGTAGTGCTGGTGAGATACATAAAAATTATCTGCATCTATTTGCTTGTTATGCAACTTTTGAAACCTAGTATTTAAATAAATCCCCACGATGAGTCTATGAAATTTTGCAAAATCCTTCTTCTGGCCAAACATGCTATTTTTCCATCTTTGTTTTAAGTGTTTAGGACAGCTCCTTCTGTCCCACACCAGAGCCGGAGTGAAGTGGTGGGCACCCAGGGGCATTTAGGTCTGGGAGATTCACTCAGTCTGTCAGAGGCGGCCTCATCCTGCCTCCAGAGTGCTCAGGCTCTCTGCTCTAGCTGTTCCCATTGCCCTTCCCATCCCCACTGCCCTTCAGCAGGCACACAGCGCTGGGAGGCAGCTCGGCAACCCCCAGCCCTCACCTGGGCACTGCCGTCTGCTGTCACTGTTCTCCCCTCCTGGAGCAGCCTGAACAAGGCTGGTGGGCTCGTTAGCAACCCCGTTACCACCCCACCCTGACTCTGGTTTAGGTGGTGCCTCTTGCTCTGTCTAGCCCAAAGCGTAAGCCGGGCGTGGGCCCGTGGGGAGGAACATGGAGCTTCTGCTCCGTTTGGAGCCCCTGGAGGGGGACACCTGTCTCGCCCAGCCCTTGCTGTGGTCCTCGCGAGCATCCCCTTCTCTGCACGCCACGTGGGCACGCTGGCGAGCTGCGAACTTCTGGCTGGCTGCGTTCCGATGCTGCATAGAAGAGATTAGAGAACCTCTTTTCATTACTATTTATCCACATTACACAAAATCAGCCTAATGCCGTTTGTCAGTTCGGTTGCAACAGTGCCCTCGTCCTGTGTATGGGTTCATTCCTTCTTTCTGCTTTTCTTTTCCAGAGGTTGATCCCTTTGAACTGCTGAAACCTGATGACTTGCAATCAATAGTCTGTAAAACAATAAGGTCAGCAGTGCGAAGATTCAGATTTTCTGCCTCTAAATGCAGACTGCTGTGCTGGGCCACTGAGGTGAGTCTGACCTAAGGTGATTGCCTGAAAGAAGAACAGAGTGGGAGGAAAGGGATTAAAAATACCTGGAGACATGCCGAGCTGTTAATACAGCATCTGTCCACTTCACATAGATAGCTGGGGGAAATATGGCTGCATAAACTTACAATAGATGTGACTGACAAATGTCATTTTCTTGTTAAATACTAAATCACTTATGGACCCTGTGCCTGGACTTCTAAGCCCCATATTCCACACTGCAACCTTGCAAGATGATCAAGAACATTTACAAGCCCAGCCATAAGATCAGCTTTTCCAATGAAGGTGAAACAGGAGTCTAGGGTTTTTTTTGTTTTGGTTTGGGTTTTTTGTTTTTTTTTGGGGTGTGTGTGGGCTTTTTTTAATACCAATAAGATTATATTTATTTGTTCCGGGCAAACAGAAAATTGCAAGACTGACTTACCTGCAGGAATGGCAGAAGTGTTATAGGGTGACATGCTTTGACATGAAATGCAAATTTGGATCTAGTTCCTAAGAGGAGCTAAATCCAGGCTTCTCAGCTGGATCCCAAAGTAAAGCTGGCACCAGCAGCTCTGAACAATTTGGGTGACTTCTGTGGAGATGGACACATTATGTGGGGTGTACAGAAACTGGCACCACACTCACCCTACAGTCTAACCTGCCCAACTCCGAGTGGATCAATGCTGGATTACACCCATTCCAATTTGGCTCCCCTGAATGCAACAGGACCTCTCCGTGGCTCAGTTGCACCCAAGCTTATGTTGCACTCACAGAAGAAAACAAATGTAAGGATCAGACAGTCAATCAGTGAAATGATGCAAAAGGAGAGATTCTCCTCAAATTTTGACAAACTGGCGTAAGTATGACCCTGAGGGGGGCTGAGGTATTCAGAAATGATACAGACAGTTATGTCCACATAAACACGCGTCTGCTATTCTCCACCTAAATAAGAGAGAATATATCTGTGATGGGGGG
>NW_008824996.1:1063314-1066229 GCF_000699105.1 Pygoscelis adeliae | reverse complement strand
CTGATGGAGTAGCAGGGAGTGCCTGGGGTCAGCAGGTGCACGGCAGAGCTGTGTGGGGACGGTTATATGGGGCTGGCTCACAGCACTGCCCCAGCCCGTGGGTTAGAAGGCAGGGTGAGCTATTCATAGTCAAGAGCTTGCACAGAGCACTTAGCCCTTAGAAAAAAGAAAAGAAAGAAAGTGCTTTTTCACTAAAAGATTGAAGGTTCTTTTGTGGTTTGAGGCTATCATCTCATGAACAGTTTGTCCAAGAAATTATTGCTAAAGTGATTACAGGAGTGTTGTGGCAAGTATTCCAAGTTCACAAGATAAACCCTGAGTGAACCGGCCACAGCAGCTGGGTGACCTGTTTCTGGGCCTGGCTGGCTGATGACAACTCCCTGGATTAGTTAGCCGTGTAAATACTCATGATCGTGAAGGTGCTGTAGGCTTTACATAAGTTCACTGTGTTGGTCTCAAATTCATGTTCCTACTACTAAGTCAATTTACTAAGTACTGTTAAATATTTCCTTTATATTAGTGTCCGGAGCTTGAATCAGAAAAGCTGCAAGAATTAGCCAGTCCTAACAAAGTTCAATTTCTGCCTGAAATTGAATTAGCTGGCATCAATTTGAAGAAAACCTACTGTAATGAGAGGGACCAAAACAGATCATAGGAAGAAGCACAACAAATAAGCAAAGAAAGAAAGAAAAGGCTAGGAAGATAGAGCAGGTATGTGAACATATTTTTCACGGACATTTTGACTTTCTTGCTATATTCGTTTACTTTATGTCACACAATTTCATGTCACACAGTTTCACGTCACATTAGCAATAACCTTAACAGGAACAAAATTCTGTCTCTGACCTAATAGGGACAAGTATTTACATATTTAACTTCAATTTAGGTCCCTCTACTGAAATCAGTGGGAGTTAGAGGAACTTAAATACACTTACAGATCTTGTGACTGTTCTCTTCAAACACAAGTTTCCAAATCTACAGACAAAGTTCTGTTTTCGTTAGGGCAGTGATCATATAGAGTGTTTGTCTACTCCTAATTGATAGAAGTAAATACTCATTTCAGATCTGAATCCAGCCCTCAGATGCCTACACATTTACTGCTGCAGATTTTGAACAGGCTTGCAGGGGTGCATGTGCAGAATTGTGAAATCAGACCTGGATCCTTGCAATTGCTCGTTGGCCATAAGTGTATGCAAAGCAGAGCACTGCTGTTTTCCTCTGGCTCGTTTTTAGTTTTGGGACTCCAGGAGGCGATGCTAAATGCAAGCCCCTCAGCGCTGACCCCTCCTACATTCCTATTTGCAGCTGCACATTCTAAATGCTGCGAAAGCAGAGCACACAGCACAGTGTGATCTGCAAACATGTATACGATAGATGAGCCACAATAACTGTTCAGGTTTGTAATGAGTATCGTGGGTAGTTCATGAAAAAGCCATATTTTGAAATGAAAATATAAAGATGTAGGAAAAGATAAATTAGTGTCTTCGCTTCCGTGAAGCATTTTGCCCCAAATAACCAAATGTCAATGCCTAAACAAAGCCACAGAATTTCACAGGTGTTTTCCTGCAGTGTTGGGATCAGCTGTAGGCAAGACAAAAATCGCACTTGTCCCAGACCCATATTCCACTCCTGTGCTGCTGGGAAGGTCTGGCAAAGCCTCTCCTTCTTTCTGGGCGTGTTACGTTGAAGCATCGATGGTGCAAGTTCAGGTAGGCAAGCGTTTGCAATGCTGAAAGTGCTGCTGACGAGAGCTGGATGGGCTTTCTAGCTGCTCCAGCTGTTTCCCCTGCCAGGTTCCTGGCAGCCTCTTGGGGTCCACTGGGGTGTCTGTGTGGCACTGGGCCCGTCGTACTGCCGGGACTCTGAGCAACACTGCAGAAGCCATGGGTCTGCTCCTGGGTGTGTCTTTGGCTCCTTGCTCTTCCCAGATAGCAGACACTGGAACACAAAACTGCTCTTCCATCTCTAGACTCCTTTTCCTTTCCTGTCATATAGGGGCATGCATGTATTTAACATACACATTCACCAACTGCCAGCCTTACTACTCTCCTTTCCTAGATTAAGAAAACCTATTCACGGTTAACTAAAGCTTCAGCTGGTTTAGAGCACTGCAATTCATTGACTCAGCAACACAGTCAAGAATACACCCCCGGGCACTCCTTTTTTTTCCCCACAAAAGTTCCCAGGGCGCAGAGGGTCATTTTCAAGGCTTGTATCTATCTAAGGCATTTGAAGGTCAAGCCCAAGTGGTCTGTGGAACTGCTTCATACTCTGAAATCAAGTTCTTCCAAAACTGGTATCTCCTGATAAAGAAACAATATGCTGGATGTGGAGATAACAGATTTCTGTGTGAATGGCCTGTTTCTCTAGGGTTTGCCCTTGGGAGCAAGCGGGGTAACCTTTGCACTCCTGGGTAGTCCTTTTTACCAAAGACACCATGATCAACCAAAAAAAAACCAACCTCAAACTTCCTCTTGACATAACATAAGGCATCCTGGCAACTCAGGCAGAGCCAAACTAACGTTGAGCAGATCTTGATGATTTTAATGGAGTTCAAACTGAAACTTCATGTGTGTTGACAGTACTCAAAGTACAGGATTCTGTTTCAGTTTTCCTACGGGAAAACCTGAACAGAACTTAGGAGGTAAAACAGAACTTGACAACTGGGCACTGGTGCAAGATTTATACCAGGTGTTAGCTTTTCCTGAGGCACCTAAATGAAATAAGGGACAGCTAAAAGCTTCGCCACCCCGAGCTCCTCATGACGCTTGTGGACAGACTTTCAAATCGCTAAAATTTCAGAACGTTTTTTAAAAATGTTGCCAATGGCCTTTGAAGCCCAAATGGGAGCTGGGCAACACTGAGCCTGTGAGCAGCGTACAGCCCCCCCGTTCTGGGCTGGTGCCTCCCTGGCA
>NW_008824996.1:1061510-1063266 GCF_000699105.1 Pygoscelis adeliae | reverse complement strand
AACCGCTCTGGTTTCTCAGGGACAGCATTTGATTGTTAAATTCGTTTCTCACAGGGGCCTTTCCCTCTTTCCCAGTCTACTGCAAAATGACAGGCAGAACCAAAATCCCATTCGAGTAAAAGACAGTGAAAAAGGGAGATGAACTCCTAGCAAACAAACAAAAACAGTTTGAAATTTTTACTTCAAAAGCACAGGAGTATTTTACCAGCAAGGACTGAATTCATTAACGCTGCCTTATTCGTGCTGCTACCATTAAGAGGTTTTCAGTGTTACTGTTCAAAAACGTTTTAAAGAGCCAACTGTTTTACTGCTTTGAAATAGCTCTACCCAGGAGTGAACCTTTGCGTTCATTTTCAAAACAATCAGTTCTTCCGTGTGGAAGCTATGCAAGTTTATGCAAATCCATCAGTCTTCAAAGACAAATAAAAAATAGCAGGCCTCCTTATTCTAGACCACTTTCCTTTCTTATTCACTGTCTCCTTCCACATTTCCTTTTATTTGTTCTCCAGCAGCAGCTACTACCGTCATGCGCTGGGGTAACACGCACATGCGTGCACTCACGCACGCACATGAATAGGCTCAAAAAATGAAGCCCAGTACCTTATAACGCCCCTATACATTACTCTCCAATCATTTTTTGTTTCTTCTTGTGTTCCTCTCTTCCCTTTCCTTTGTATCTGTCCACCTTCTCTGCTAGCATTTTGTAATGCTGTTAACTGCCCTGATACTGTGAATCCAGGGTTAACTGCAATCCCAAATTGCTTTCAGTTCCAGTGTCCCTTGACACCGAGCACTGGCACTGCTTTTTGTGGTGCCGGAGCCAAAGAAGGCAGGCGCCCGACATTTGAACTGTGCTGGACCCAGCCAACCGACCTCCACGAAGCTACCCTTGAGTCATTCTGGCCCAATTAGATCCAGAATTAGGCCGTTGTTACGGTTTATTCTGTGCACGGCAACTGAGACCGAACCCAGAAGAGCAGCAAGTAAGAACGTCTCGGATGTGGGAGGTCGAGTAAAAAGCAGGCTTTCGGGCTGAAACGCGGGAGTCTCACCAGAGCAGGGTGCTGCAGAAACACAAGTTCAGATGAGCCCAACTACCTCAGCATCTCTGACAGGCATTTAAGTCAGTTTTCGTGACTTTGGCACACAAGTACTACAGGGCTACTTAGGTTAGTAATGCGAACAGACAGGAAGCGAGAAACACTAACGCAATGTCGGCAGCACAGTTAACATCACTTCCTTGATAAAACGTTGTGTACGCTAACAAACTGACAAACACATCAATCTCATGAGAAGATTCCTGTCCTAAACATTTCTGTGGCTTTCAAACATGCTGTTTTACAGTTGTGGTCTTTATGCTGAGGCAAGCTGCAAAAAACATTGAAGAAGTGGTTTCACGGGACTAAAATAGAGGTAAAATAAATGTGGAAAACCTAAACGTGGATGGAGATGTCATCACAGCCTGATGCAGCGGCTTCCACAGGCTCCCACTTCTGACATGGCGATCCGAAAGACTTTTTGGTAAGCAGCCGTACGCACGGCTGGCAAAGGCTCCGGTCAAAAGAGCTGGGGTTTTTTTTCAGGATGACCGATTGTGTGATAGCAGGGAATATTTTCAAGCGAAGATAACCAACAAGCAGCAAATTCCGAGGGCATGCTTTTCCTCCGCAGGCGGAGCAGAAGGTGCGAGGACCGGGACCTATTACCGTTTACAGCCCCCGCGACCCGAGCGGCGGGAAGGCACGGCATTCCCCCG
>NW_008824996.1:1053576-1061171 GCF_000699105.1 Pygoscelis adeliae | reverse complement strand
CGCCGGGCTGGGCCCCCCCAGCTGAGAGCGGGGCCGCGCACCGTGGGCAGTCTATTTGTTCACGCGTGGGGGCGGGGCGACGGTTTAGAACGTGGCGTAAGTAATGCGCGCAAGTGGCGCCGGGTGGCTTTCACGAGTGACTTTTAACTGGAAAAGCCCACTGCTGTATGTTGTCTGTCTTCTCTCGACTGGTTTCCCCTTTAATACCTCCATTGGATGTAAAATTCCATTTGCTTTCCACCAAGTCCTCTGTTTGGCGTATCTTGATTAACTGCATAATTAGAGAAACAGAATTGGGTCCTCAGTCACAAGCCCCGCTGTTGCTCATTTTCATTTTAACTGTCTCCTATAGTCACGTTGGTTAGCTTATTAAAAGGCCGTGATACTCTGACACTATATAGCGAGACAAAATGAAAGCATTATTTTTTAATCATCTCTTTTGTTACTCACTTGTCTTGTATCAACTTGATACTGAAAGTGGGAGGGAGGGAGCGTGCATTTCTAAAGACAGGCTTTATAACTTGCAAATGATAGTCTCCTAAAATACAGAGCTGATTTGTGGAAAAGCAAGGAAAATATAAACCACACTGCATCTAGGTTGTTAAACTGCTGCTGTCAGTCAATGTGAGGCTCACCAGCTAACAATAAAAATGTTTTGACGTGCAACCTTGTACACACTTCAATAATAGTTACCTAACAGGAGTTTTCAACCACGGAAACATTTCTTTTTTCCGCTCCCTTAGAATCATGAACAGTTCGACAAGATACAAGTCATGTTGTAAAGGGCACCCTGGCAATGACAGCAGCCACCGGAGCAACTCTGTAAATTGCGTTGTACAGAACAGTCATGTACAATACAACTGTTCCAGTTCATAATAAAAAGCAGCTTATCACCAGGGACGGAAGGCTTTAGTTTCGTACAAAAAATACCGTCCGACCAGACAGTGCTTGTAATTGGAAATGCAGGGTCTCCCAGTTGCCTTTGGCTAGTTAAGCTCCAGTCAGGCCCCAGCCCAAGCCGCAGAGGTGAAGGTTTACTTTGGGTAATTACAGAGCTAACGGGCGCCCAGCTCGTGCTTAGCCCCACAGGCATGAACAGCACCCAGCGCAAGCAGATTCTGATGCAGCCATTGCATCCGCAACTCCTCCGCTCCCAGCTCCGGAAGGCAAGCGGGACCGCAGCAGCCTTCACAGGCACCGCAGCCGCGCTTGCAAAGCCGCTGGGCTATGCACAGGAGCTCTGCTGAGCCAGGCGCTCCACCACACTCCTGCTTCCAAAAGTCACGGCAGGGATGCGGTTTCGTCTCCGAGTGGAAGGGAACTGTAAATGATTTGAAGGTTCAGAGTTCAGGGGTGGTTTGGAAAAACACCCGTCGGGCTGCAATGCCCGTGGGGGAGCCGTCTGGTTAGATAGGTTGTCTCTGGGTATTTCTGGCATTTCACCTCCTGACTGAAGTCAGGAAAACTCAAAGAAAGAAAATATATGGAAAAATACATCCAGACACTTCCAAATTTGGAAACTACTTTCCTAATGTTTAGTCAAAGGCACAAGTCAGTTCTTGTTTTACCCACCCATCCCTCTTTGGACTAGAAAATAGTCAGTGCAGTTTCCTTTAAAATATCAGATAAGCAGCATAAATAGCCGCCCAAGAATCAGAGATATGACTAATTCCTATTCATTAGGCCTGTGCAACATAAATAACTACTTGTTTCACTACTCATTAATTACAGTGAGATGCCTCCAGCTCTGTCACGTGCATCCAGGTCTGCTTCCACACTGTCTCCTTCGAATAAATCCGTGTCGTCATTCTGCAGACTTGTACCAATGAGAGGAAACGGGAAAGGCTGTGTGCCACGGGCATCCCCCTCCGCCTCTGGAGCTCTGGTTCCTGGGGATTTAAGAAGAGGAGATGGGCTCCAGGGGGTAAGATACAGCCACTAATTTTGTTACTGGCATAACTTCTTGTGTCTGAGGTACAAATCTCAGATGGCTTTCCTAAGCCATCAAACTGCAAATACTTCTGGGGAGTTGTGTAATTCATTCACCTCAGCAGTATATCTAAACACTACTTAATGGATAGCTGTAACGCTGTCTTCCTGCGTCCAGGATTTTCACTGGGTCACTGCGTCGCTGTTGGAGCTTTCCCTGGGGCTGCGCGCATGTTGCCACGCAGCCGAGGGCAGGGGAAACCGTGCCATTTCAGTTCAAGTTGATTACAGGTTTTTGACCGAAACATGCTTTTTCTTTTTTTAAAGAAAACACTGAGTCACCAAAACTTAAACTTACCTTGTAAATGGATTGGTTTTGAGGGGACAGTTTCCCAAACAGGGGGGGCTTTCTGTATATAGGAAAAAAAAAAAGGATTCTTCAGTGATTAGGGCACTTGCATGTGGGAGCCCTGTAGTCAGCAAAGTGCAGTGAGTTGTGAAATCATAGTCACTGAGCCTGAGAGGGCATCAAGCAGGGCAAGGATTTGAACCTGCTTTGCAGACTAGTTTCCCAATCATGGGTTCATGGGCTCAGGATATCGTGCTAGTGCCAATCCATTTTGTAGAGCTATTTAAAAATTCAGTAAGTCAGAGAGAAAAACGCCCGTAAGCCAGCAGTTATAGCCGCTGGGTGAGATAGGGACCGGCCGTGCTTAAACCCTCGATTCAAGCTGCTCAGGGGAAAGACTTGTGCGCGCGTATCTCCCGTGCAATGAGCCGAGGGGTGATGTTGCTCTCTGTTCAGCATGACGTGGAGGCAAACCCAAATGCCTCAGCTCTTCTTTGTGATGCAGACTTCCTTGTTTCTACCTACCCCAAGGTGATGCAGATGAATAGAATTAAAATTTGGGATGTCTATTTATAGTCTCATTTTTTCCCTCTTACATCTCTCCTGCTTTTAAATGCTCCGCTGTGCATTTCCGGCAGTTCCGTGGTTGCCCTGAAAGGACTACTTTTGTTTAACTTCAAAACTAAAGCTGGTGGGAACCGAGGAGGCCCCAAAAGTAATTGTATTAACAGAAAGTGGTGATGCGAGGTCAAGGGGAAGTGCAGGACCTGAGTGCTCAAAATACCATCAG
This sequence comes from Pygoscelis adeliae, assembly GCF_000699105.1. Lineage (NCBI taxonomy): Eukaryota > Metazoa > Chordata > Aves > Sphenisciformes > Spheniscidae > Pygoscelis > Pygoscelis adeliae. The sequence goes on along the minus strand of NW_008824996.1, from coordinate 1,058,103 downwards.
CTACGTCATGAAAACAGATGTGCTCTGTTACTCCTTTCTGCATATGGGGAATAGTTGCAAGACCAGGGTCTCTTGCTCTGAACAGCTTGACAAAGGTTTTTGTCCCATTCTTCCACTTTCTACCTTTCAGAAGGGATCCTAGTATTTTTTTTTTCTTTCTCCTTTTTTTTGCCTGCTTGGTTTTCTGGTCACTGTGAAAAACCTTCAGAAGTTACTCTACAGAAATGCTGCCTGGTTTGGAGAAAAAAAAAAAGAAAAAAATAAAAAAACACCCTCATCCTAAACTGCTGGAGGCACCAGGTGAGCCGATTTTCTCCTCCTTAACGTGCCACCCCAGCCAGACCAGCCCCGTGGCACATGGCGTGGCAGGAAGCTTTGGCTTAGGGCAGGGCGCAGCGGCCAGCCCGGCCCTGCCCTGCGGTGCCCGCTGACAGCAGCTCTGGCACAGGAGGGAACAGTGCTGAGAGGAGCAGCTCGGTATCGCCGGGCGCACAGCTACCTGTCGTCAGCGCTTCCCGAGGGTCAGCGTGACCGGTCAACGTCAGCTCTTCAGGCCATGGGCTGAGCTAAACGGTGGCAGTTTTCCTTTAACCTCAGGAGCTCAAGGGGCAGGGAGGCCTCCCGGGCTCCTACTTGCGGTAGTTCATCTGCTGGACTCTGCAGGTGGCTCAGTGAGCACTGCAGGGGAAGCTAAGATCAGTTTTTAGCAATAAGTTATGCTGTTCTGGGCTTATGCTAGAGCTTAGTGTTACTCTAATGAACACTGTAGAGGACGTATACACACATAAACTTGATTTACTAGGAAATCAAAAGATAATGCACATTTACAGCCGATAATCAAAAATGTAACCGATTTATCTGTTGACAGAGGAGCACTGTACAAGGCTAGAGCTTCAGCAGAATCCAACAGGTCAGCCAGTCCTGCCTCCAGCAACCCAGCTCAAGGCCCTCTTTTGACTATAATGTTGTGCCCTGCCTAACTCACTGCGACCTTAGTGGGACGGTGGACGTTGCTCAGCAGCCACGCTTCTGTGTTGACTTGAAGCAGCGGGACCATGGGCTGTTGTGCTGGGCTTTGTTCCACAGAGGTAGGCTCTCTATTTAAACCATATGTTGAATTATAACCGTGTAAGTAGGAGGAAAACGAAAACATATTTCACTGGGTTCTAGAAAAGCTCTGAATGGATGTCATTTTTATCAAGGTTTTATGTGCCCTATCCAAACACCAAACAATTGTGCTGTACCATCAGATTTAAAAAGTGAGCTGTTGTATTACATGTCTAGAGGTGGCTACATCAATGGCAGTGTGCGCAGTTTGCAGCCTCTGTCTCAAGGCTGATGCTCAGAGATGAGTTTTTGGGTGGTGGAGAAGGATTGCGAAGTTTAGAGCTGGGCATTTGATTTTCGTAGGTATGATGGGCTATTTCTAGTGAGGTTTAAAGCTGCTCAGGATCAGCTCTTCAGATTCAGGTAGCAGCAACACGAAGTGCTCCTGTGTTTTTCTGATGCACCCGAAGTTAATGTGAGTTTTGCAAGCTGGTCTTGCTGGTGGGATTAGGGCTGACATTCTCCCAAAATGACTGTTTGCGGTTGTACCTGTCTTCTGTTCATTAGGTGGCGTTCACGGCTAGAAACCTGAGCTAAGCAGCGTTAAGTGTGGTGTGTTAGTGCTGGGCCAGAGAGCAAAGGATGTCTGTGCTTGGCTCGCAGCTGTAGTGCTGTACCTGGCCTTGAGTACATTACTGAAGCTCTGTGGGACAGAGTTTGCTCTTGGAAAGTGGGAGTAAGTGTTGTTGTCCTACCACAGAGCAGTACTACAACGCGCTAGTAGCTCAAGTGGATTGTATATGTGAAAACGTACTACACTGCTCAGCAAGCTCCACTGGCTAATTGGTTTTTGGACTTGAGTTTATCTAGTGCCACTAACTGAATTCCACCGTAACAATTGCAATGGATCCATGTTCTGGTCCTTCTTTAACTTTGCAAGTCTGTGAAAAGGAACCTTCTTCTAATATATGCACCAAGCTTGGCAGCACTTTCATCAGGAAAGGAACTGAACGGGCAGGATCTCCGCCGATTTGGGCTGAAATAGATGTGGAAGAGACTCTGAGATTTTTTGCTGTCTTCAAATCAGAAATGCAGTTTAGCCTAAGTTTGTACTTGAGCCTGATTTTAATTCAGATCTTGGCTTCACGTACTGCAATTTTGACTTTTCCTAATACAAAAATACAGGTAAAGCAACACAGAACCAGGAAGAAAAGGCCCAGTTTGGAGAAAAAAAAGTGCCCTGATGCTAGAGAAGTGAGGGAGCCCGACAGGCTAACTCATGGTGTTCGTTCTTGCTCAGCTACAGTGAAGGCAGATTAAGGATAAATTACACAGTGAGCAAATGTCTTGTTTTCTCTGGGACTCCACCTCTTTGGGGCATCCTGCCCTGTCCCCACCCCTTGCACTTGTCTGCATGTCTTAATGGCAGCATTCATGCAGCTGGTAATTTATGTGTCTGAGAGAAAAGATTTACACAGAGCCTTCCCTTCAGTTATTCAGAAAATTTGAGATAACAGTATGTGATTTGTTAGGTCCCAAACTCCAACTTAAAAATCACAAATGTCCTAAGGGCTGGGCTCGAGTGAGAGAAATTTCAAAAGGAATAATTCCCACTAGAAGTTAGTTCTTAGGTCCTCGCTTTACACCTAATCACAAAAGTTTGTCTTCGACATAAGTACAATGCCTATTGTAACATAAGCACACAGTCATTTGGCTTCGACTGAGGCAGCGCGAAGTGCTGCTCTGGAAGACAGACGGAGCCGATCCAGTTACCGAAACCCACTTGATTCAGTTGGTGTCTCGTGTCATAAACACGAATTGTTAATTTCATATTACTCATAACAGGCGCACCGTGAATGTTTGCGGAGTTTATAGGGTATCAGTTACAAATGTGATTATACCAGCCATTCCTCAGGACTGACACCAGTTTCAAATTAGAAGCTGACAGGCCTCACCTGCTCCCGAGTTCACTGACAGGTCACCTTCTTGTCATTTTGGCTGTCCCCCATCAAAATGGCATCTGTGTTCATAAAGGGACGGCGAGCGACTCGAAGTTGTTAGAATTGTTGAAGAATAAGAATAAGGTGTCATCTACTCCAATAATGTAGTGCTCAACTTTGGCCTTTCAGATGGCTTGATGCTTGCAGCACCTGACAATGTTTCCAGATACAAGAATAGCTGGATCGGAGGGTCAGCAGTTGTTCCCTCTGCTACCCGTGGATGCTAGGCATTCAGCTCAGCCCTAGCCACGGAGCACAGACAATCCCGGAGACTTGAGCAAAGAGCTTGTAAGATGCCTTTACTTTCCTACCTATAGGAACAGGACGTTAGGAGAACTAAACGTGCCTTTCAGAGGCCCTTGTTACGCATCCAGGGTTATAAACAAACAATGTGTGAAAGACAAAAGGTTAAATATTGTCCCACAAACAACTGGATAAAAAAATTTTAAACTGTTTCAATTTGTTGGATGTTTCCATTAATTTGTTTACACGCCATTTATGTAGAGGCAAACCGTAATTTTATGTGGAAATGTCCTGACTCTTGAGAACCTATTTCTTCATAATAGACGATTCTTCGTATTCACCCAGTTAACCTAATGGAGTTGAGCTAGGTCAGTCCAATTCCTGTATCCTGACGCTTCTCAAAACTAGGAAAATGCATCTTCAAATACAGACTTTGGGATTAGCTCTTATTTCTGTCATTAAACAAATGGAAATGTCAGCTCCAAACTATGTCGGACTTTGCACGTTAAAGATGTGGGCTCCCCTAGATTTCAAGTTTACTAAATACATGTGTGCCACCTGTGGAACAGTTGTACAGGTCTCTTCTCAAGGCGTGGGGTTTACAGGAAATTAGGTAAATGTGTGTATCTAATCCCACTGAAGTTGCCCGGCCCCTTACTGCTGTGTGTGGAGAGGAAGGGCTCCGAGTGGCGGGATGTTACAAGCGACGTAACGTCGATGGTGTACACGAGGATGTACGCGAGGCCCATTCTCACCGTGAGCTCGGTGGTGTGCCGGTGGGAGAAGAGCGCAGGCGTGTTCGTGAGAGGGCAGGCAAGGATAAACAAGAGTTGAATTGCACTTTGCCAAATGAAGGGCTCGGAGCAGCCAAGGAAAATCTTTTTGTTTTCCCCTCACTAAATTAGACCTTTATTTTTGTCTCAGGCACTGTGGCTAGCAGAGCTGTGAGGACATTCAGTTATCGTAGTTGCCATCGTTCTCTGAAATCTGTCCTTGATTTTATTTTCTGCTCCAGGAAATATTATAGTATTGTTATTTTATCTATATTAAATAAACCTAAGGCCAGATTCCTCATGGTGTAAACAAGCATGACTTCAGGAAAGCAATGCTGATTCATGCCATCCGAGTGTCCGATTCTTAATATAAAAGGGAACACGTTACAAGAGAATAAACAGAAGCAAACATTTGTTATAGAAACTCATGTCATCAGCATAGACCTCCTCCCCCCGCAGCGTTC
>NW_008824996.1:1046421-1053562 GCF_000699105.1 Pygoscelis adeliae | reverse complement strand
TAGATTTACAGAAGCCACCACTTTTTTTTTTTTTAATGATTTGGATATTGATCATTTTTAATCTTCTTCTCAGAACAACCGGGAGATCTATTATAGCTTGAGCCAGCCATGAAAAGCGGGTCTGTTCTTTAACCTGCCCCAATTCACTTGGACATATTTTATATCTCCAGGGATTCAGCCACGAAGTCCATTAGAGCATCAGATGCAGTGAGGTCAAATCAATTGTCCATACTGCAGACAAGGTAACCATCATTTACTGTAATTCTCCCCCGTCATGGTAGAGGAGAGGAAAGGTTAAAAGCTGTATTACCATGAGGCTGTCTCATCTATCTTTCAGTATATTGGTAATACCTAAACATTGCTTAAAGAACTGAAGGTACAATCTTAAATCTGCGTTAAGCTGGATTTAATGGTTAGATTGCCAAATCAACAAATTTGCTAATGATTTTTTTCTTCAGGGAGGAGAGGAAAAAATACCACTTTTAAATCAAAAAGCGAAAAACTTTAAATATATTGTCACGTCTGACACAACACATCCAAAGGTATACTGAACGTTCATCTCAGGATGACCTGAATGACTGATATTTATCCTTCCCTATACATAGATATATTTACCTATGAAGTAATTTGCTGTCATCTCTTTTAAGCTGGAGATGCTACGACAGTCAAAAAACAAAAGAGGAAGTAAATTCAGGATGTATATTTTGCACTGTAAATCAAGCCCTTATGTGTTTGCACTCTAGGATGGGCAATAATAATTGACTGAAGCAATCACTGCTGTGGGAAAACAAACGTCCTGGCAGTGTCGCATCTGAAGGTCAAGCCTGATGACATAGTAAGCACCTGAACTCCCACTGACTCCTGGGGAGGCGGCGGGCGCTGAGCACCTCCCGGAGCTCGCCTGGCGGGGACAGATTTACACAGCCGCTGGGGCTGGGGGTGAGGATGCCGTTTCGTTCCCACCTCCCTCCGTTGGGTCTGCAAAGTCATTTATTTCCATTACAGTGCCATGGCATCTCTCTGACTCCCGTGCTGCGTGCGTTAGCTGCACGAAACCGGAGAGACAATGCGGTTCTGTGCCAGGGACTGCGTATTCCTCCTCCTCTGAAGAATTGCACCGCGGCCCTGATGAATGCCACGTGGGCTGGTGGGCACGTAGGGGAACCGTGCCCACGCCTGCCACGCGTGTGAGAGCTGTGGCATCGTGGCCCGGTCCTTGGAGGACTCCTCTGTTGAAGCGGGAAGCAACAACCAAGCCCAGCGTTACTCACTTGGCTTGCCTATTTGTTTTTAGGTTCTCTTTCCCTGGATTTCTTTAATCCTGAGCTGTTTTCATTAAGAAAGTGATTGAATGAAGGAGCTATTGAGATTTTCCATATTCCAGAAATCTTTTCACAGCTGTAGAAATTAGTAAATTTATTTTTTTGTGTTTGAGAAGCCGAGTTGCTGAGCAAACACAGACATGTATTTAAAACAGAGCCAAAGTAGTACGAAATAGAAGATATAGTCAAACACTGTTATTCTAGCATAAGCGTATCAAATGTATTTCTGTGGCCGACATACGTTCATGGTGTTCTTCTTGGGAGACAATGGGATGAATTTAGTGGGAGTGTAAGAGCTGGTGTAGGTTACAGATTAATAAACATTTTTATTATGAAGCCCATTTTTAAGGTTTTAGTTAGGGTTTAACACCCAGCACAGTAAATTCTAACTTTGGATAATGTGGGTATTCAGTAACCGTAAAAAGAAACTAGTGAAAGTTTTGTGTGTGCTGAAGGAGAGATAAATGTACTTTAGATTAGGTGTTACATACCATTCACTTAACTGCTTTTCCTCTTCTGTTCCCTTTTTTTTATGATTCACCTGAACACAGACTCTGTGTGGCTCCTTCTCCTCAGTTTATGTTACCCATCATCTCTGAATTCATCCCTACGGATGTCTATTCACAGGTCCTTTGCTAATCCTCACAAGAGTGCAGATTGGCGTTGTGTCATTAAATAAAAGTAATGTCACCACTATAAACATAAACTGGGCAACTCTTCACAAAATTAAGCGCTAAAACAGCTAAAGCTTTTTCATTTTAATACAGAAATTCAGAAATAAATGAGGGGAACGTAAAGCTAAGAAATTCATCCAAGTCTGGAAAGAAATGAAAGGTTAAAAAGATGCTTTCCTTCATAATAGCACAAAATTAGGACTGCATGCAGCTTGCGTGCTCTGCTGCTTTCCTTGTTCTGGAGTACCTCTCAGACAGCTCGCAGCCTAGGAGTACCCTCTCTGCTGGTACGTATTCTGCAGTGCTAATCGAGAGAATGGTCCGCTGGGTTATTTAACTGGAACCGGAGTCTCAAAAAAGATCAGACAAGCTTTGCTGTTCTTCGGCTTCAATGCATATCACAGCCCTGACCGAAAGAGCGCTGAACTTAATAGAAAGGCTTTGGATCTGGAAAAATGCTTACTGAAATCGATGAAAGAGCTTTAACTCCAACGGTTAACACTTCATTCTGGGCCTTTTCTCAATAGGTACAAACGTTGGCTCTGTAATGCCTAGTCATTTTTTAAAAATCAATACGACAAACCTAAATTATGCAATGGATGTGTGTTTACTATCATCTGCTGCGTTAGCATTACAAATCAGATCAGACTTTTGAAAAATAAGAATTTGATTTTACAGTAATTCCACCCTGTGCAGCAAACAAATGTATTTTTAAGGAAATCTGTTTAACCAGGAAAATCACTAAGGAATTCCTGAAGAGTTATATATAGCTCTTAGTTGACAGACTTCCTTAAAGAACTCCTTTTTCTATGTCTACAGTAATTAAAATAAAAGTTGTCCTTTGAGTATTTGCCATTGGCAAGATGTATTTAGCTTAATTTTCTCCAAATGCTAGAGAGGTTGCTACAGTTACAGGGAAGTCGTTAGGTCTCGTGAACATGAGAGAGATTCAGATTCTCTGAAGTTGCCATAAGGTAATATATTCAAGCAGACCTTTCTGATTCTCCTGGTCACTCCGAGGGAGTGCAGTAATTGCCTCCCCATTGCGTCAGCAGTCGATGTCCTGGAAGCTGAGTTAATGGCGTGACAGCTGTGGCGTTACAGAGAACATCAGTGTGGGGCTTTGGGGATAAAATTCTCCTCTCAGTAACCAAAAAAGGCAGTCCTGATTGCAAAAAAAAGGTGACGTTAGACAGAACTGCTCTGAAAACCCACGCGAAACAAGGAGAAGAGAAGTGCATTTGTGAGCAACTCTTAACCTGGGTGCCGCTTGGGTCGTGTCGCAGCATGACTGTTTCACATTAAAGATGAAACACAAAAGCTCTAGCAGGAGGTTACCAACATAATTTTTTCTTTTTAAAAGTAACTTGCTCTGTTAAAATTGAAATAATTATTAATGAAAGACATCTTCTATATAAAAATATTTCTTACAGTGCTGTAAGGCCACCAGAGAAGACTGCATGGTCCCTTCTTCTTTCCTTCTTTTCTTTTTAACAGCAATAAATAGGGTGAAAATTAGTAACTGTAGATTGCCTGGAGTTTCTTGGCATTGACAAATAATTTCAAACGAACGTGGAAAGTTTTGGAGGTTCTCTTTACATAAGTATGCACCTCCACAGAATGCATTTTTAGTGATTCATTTTTTCCCTTGCGCTGAAGTCCCCCCTACTTGCCCCAGCCTACAATATATCATCCTCAGCGTCTCTGGAAAGTCTTATTTATAACAGATTATCCAGCAGTATTTTCTATTTCAATCTCTTGACTTGGTGCTCTCTGATGTCCAAACTGAGTGAATCACAGAAGAAAGCTGGAGCCCTCAAGCTTTCATAAGGCTGTTTAAGCCTTCCGAGTCTGAAATAATGAATGAAAAATATAAAAAATTCAAATTGGATATACAGTTTTAATTTCTGATCAATTCCTGATGTTCAAAACATGAATAAAGGCACTAGTATTTGTGACCAGATAAAAAAAAACTAGCTTAAAAAGAACACACATACAAACCAAACCTAAGTGATTAATTAAACCTTTTGGTATTTGCTTTGAGATTGGATTTTGGGCCGAAATTTGTTGTAAAGTTTCTTCAAAGGCTGAGGGGAAGGCACGGCAACCAGTGAGGGAAGGTTCCTGCTTTACACAGATCCATCTGCCTTGCTTACGAGTTCGTTATTAACTGCCTTGGATGGTGATTAAAAGATCAACGTGTATTTGTCCAAACCAGCAAAACGGTGAGAAAATGTATCAAAATGAAACATTATCCTGAAAGATCTTCCATTTTTCTACAAGTTCAGTTTAAACCAATTCGTCAGATCAAATCAAGGACAAAATTTACCAAGATTGTGAAAAACAGAAAAGCAGTGGAAATACTTCCCTCAATTAGAGGAAAAGAATCTATTTGATTTTGTTCTCAGTGTCCTCACTTCCAGCTCTGAGTTCAGCGTTAATATAATCTGCTGCTGAATGGAAACGTGAAAGAGAAATTGGCTTTAAACAAAAGTGAATTTAGCTAATTTATTTTCATTACTGAAGCTGAGGAAAATGCAAGCCATGTGACAGGGAAAAGTTATATTATTGGAACAGGAAACATTTAAATAAAAAAATCTAAAACATAGGAAAAACCAAGGAAATTAGATCGTTTTAAAATATATGTTTTTAACCAGGCAAGATACCTCTTTCAGCACAGTGTGGGATATAACATTAATCTTATTTGTCTGTGATCTAAAAAAATGTATATATTTCCTCATAGTCAGGACTTTGCTATGTTACCTCATTTTTACCCACAGAAGCCAAACTGCTAGATTTTTTGAGACTGCTAGCGATAAATCTTTTTCTATGACAATTAGTTCATTAATAATCTTGACCATCTCTCCAATGAACTCATGAAGAACTTCAATATTAAAAAGCACCTCATAAATCATTTACAATAAATCTGAAAAAATATTGAGCATTTGTATATACAACCTCCCTTTGCAGGATTTGTCTCTCTTTTAGCTTTTTCTTCCTGAACCTTTGCTACAATTATCTTTAAATCTCCATGAAAGAAGCCAAAGAAATGGGAACTCAGGTCTGTAGTAATATTAGTCATCTTACTAGTGGATATTCTATAGCTTGGCCTTTTTTCCACTTCCTCTTACCTGGTCCTTTCATAACTCAGACCATCAGACAGACTCTTAAATACCCTTTGGATGGAGCCAAGGGGTCTTACAAATGTAATTTATACAGTAGTTGATGATTTAAGTGGCAAACCCCCAAAATCTTGTGCTTTTCAAAAATGTAAATCTGCCTGGATCTCATTAATGAAGGTTCTTGACTACAGTAGAAACTCTCTCCTCTTTGTTTGGAAAACCATTCATTTATTCATGAGATTCAGCTCTTCTTTTCAAAAAATACTTTGGAATCATGGTTTTATTTGTTGGTTTTTGTCCAGCGGACAACTCGGCCAAAACCTTGCTGGTGGTGACATGTAGGATGCTGTCAGTGGTGAGACTTCATGATGACCACACTGTCAAGGCAAACGGTGCAACAGGAGGTTTCATAACACAGGAATTCCAGGGAATAATGGATTTACCTTAACCCTGAGACCGAGAAACTTCTAAGCATCTTTAAAAAAAAAAAAAAGGTTAAAAAGGGCAGCTGCACATTAGGGCCAAACCTTTGCCCATGAATAAAAGCTTTGCTACTTTTCTGCTACTTTGCTATTCCATTCTGACTCTATGGAAATCCAAACATGACAACTTTGCCTGAGCTGTAATATCTCGGAAATCCTGTGAGAATGAAGAGCGAAACCAGCTTGCCTCCATTTGGGAACAGCTGAGGCTCTCTGATGGTAAACAGCTTGTGTGTTAAGTTGTGGATAAAGCTCCTGATGCAGGTTGGCAGGTTGTTTATTAGTGGGGTCATAACTCGAGGAGAGAGAAGGTTTCACTGATCTACTCCCTGCATAAATTTCGGCAGTTGTTACTCGTTGAAGGTCCTAAATGAGAATTGACTCATATTGGTGGCCAAGTCTCATTTTTCCAAAAGAGAGTGACAATGCCTGTGCTAAAGATTCTATAGGAGGGACAGGCTTATTTTATTTATTATAATTTTGTGAAATCCACCAGTGTCTACTCCTTTTCTTTTGAATTTGGGATGAGGATATCTGAGAAGTCTGGGATAAAGCAACATTGTGGTGTTTCTTTTTGCCTCACCCTGCTCTGTTTAGCACAGATTATGCAGGTCCGATATTTCAGATCTCTCAAGACATCGCTGACTACGCCAGATACTGTTGACATACCTGGCATCTCTTTTGGAAGGAGATAAGATTTTCTTTTAAGGGGTTTTACTTTTTTAATGGAGAGAAGTCCTGGGAAACTGCTTCTTCCACCTGAAGGGTCTAATAAGATTCAAGCCAGATTCCACTTGCTTCCCCTCCTTGTTATGTTCAACGTATTATAATGGCATTGGAAGTGTTCAGAAAGAAGGCATAGTCCACTATAATAAATTCAGACTTAGCTCACTGGTTCCGATTCACATACCTGCTAGTTTGGAAACAAAAAATGAGCGATGTCTTATTTTTTCAGCTAAGGATTAGAATTAGACACGGTTTCTGCCTTGTTTCTACTTCCAGTCATCTTGGGTGTGTGAGAGAAAGAATGAGAACACGACAAAGACGTCTACAAAGAGAAGTGGAATATTTCTTTGTGACCAGAACAGAGATTACTTACTCTTTCTAAGTGTGCATTTTTCGGTCGCTTAGTTGATGCCATCATCCCTTATTTTCCAAATCTTTTAGCTCTCAAAGAACAGGGAGACGTTAGAGACACTCTCCTCTATTCTCCACTAGTACACAGAAAAGCTTCTGCTGTGGAGTTGCAAGGTTTGCATTTGCCTTTGCCCTTTCTCATCCACCTTTGAGATAAGCTGTGCCATTTTCTGGTTGCTATGTTGTCACAGCCAGGCCGCGGGGAAGGTGCTGTCCAAGAAAAACAAATTGGTCATTCTAACAACGACCAGCAGGAGCCCAGGTAAACGATCTTTTAACAATTTCTTAAAGAACTTTTGTGTAACAGATATAAACCCCAACTCGCTTAACTATTATTGAGTTTTGTACACATAAAGAAAAGGGACATCATCTTGCAAGTGAAGAATAATGCTTTTGTATCCACT
>NW_008824996.1:1038509-1046373 GCF_000699105.1 Pygoscelis adeliae | reverse complement strand
GTACCGTAAGAGTTACCAAGCGATTTCCCATCTCCAGAGAATAGCAACAAAGAACCCATTAGACGTGTCCTGGGAAGGCTGAATGCCCCCTCAGCTGAATCTTCACACCAGAACTATAATATTTTAAGAGCTATGCTATACTGTACAGAATTCTCTTGCATTAAAAAGAGATGCTTAATACCTAGCGTATTGCTTGTTCACAGCGTGCTATTTGATTAAAAAGAAACCTGTTGAAATATATTCTCTTTTCTGTGGTATCATGATAGGAGGATTACAGAGACTTTAGTATATGCCGTTTCATCATCCTTATCAGCCAAGGCATAGACTTTTTTGGGTGACTGCTACATTTGTTGGATTACTGATCTGTATGCACCCCAGTTGTTGACTGCGATCAGGCCTTTTGTGAACCAAGCAGGATTTTTTTCCCCCCCCCCCGCCCCGAGATTCCTTGCTGACATCCCTACCGTGCTCGGCACTTGGCCACGCAGCATTTTGCTTGCATACTGCTAGTATGCGTCTTCGGGTTTCACTGAGAGATTATGAGATAATGGGATACTTGGGTGAGCCTTGAGATTAAGATATAGAGCACTAGGCCTGGTTTCTTTTGCTTTTTTACTCACTTGATCACATCAGCCTCTGGTTTTAAAATGATGATGTGTTTTAGGGCAGTATTACAAAACCCTGAGGTAAAATATATTTCTATTAGTACTATGTCCAAAGAAAGATACAAAATCATGAAAATTGTCCTGACAGAAGACTTCCTCTATCTCCATCTCTTATTCGCTCTTATTTTCATCTTAAGCGCCTGCATTATTGGAGGACACTACATTAATCAGACATCTCACAAGCCAGAATCCTATGTAGCTTGATCACTTTTGGGGTAAAATTTAGCTAGACTGCCTAAAAATGCTTATTAGTCTCTATGGATTTGTGCTGAATTTATTTAATACAAACTGTAATATAAAAAGCCCCCTCTGCAGTTAATTAGCCTCCAGGTTATTGCAGGCCCCAAGGCACTGTATGTGAGTTGTCATTGCTACTTGCAAAGATCAGCAGTATTTAATTCTTGTGTTACACAAAGTAGATTGCATGTGCTTATCTGGCTAGTGTTAATTCATTGTTTCTAGGCTCTAATTTCATTTTTAATTTTCTCGGCTATTAGAGATGGTGCTAAACATGAGGAGCTTTGCTGAAATCAGATGTGTTACACTGAGATAGTACCGGTTTAAATTACAGCAGAACTAAACCTGAAGGTTCCTCCAGAATTACGCTATTGTAGCTGGGGGCAAGATTTGTTTCTGTTACGTGATAAACCTAAAGCAAATAGGGCTCATTCAGACTCCTTTGGGATGGGGCAGACCTAGGCTTATTAATTATTCCTGTTTTCTAAGGAGAAAACATCAGGTTTCCTTCATTTGATAATCCTGTTTTCTCAGAAAACATTTACACGTGTTCCAATACCCAGTTAGCTGTGGCAGGAACTCCTTAGCGGTTAGAGAAGTGGCAGAAGGTTAAATCATCTGACTTTGAAGTTATGTTGATTGTTTACCCTTAGCGTACAGTAACATCTTAAAAAAATGAAGCGAAGAGGGCGTATTCATTACTGGACAAACACAGCTGACAAGTTAAAGAAAGAATATGTGACTCTCTTAAGCCAAGACCAAAGTGCTTCATTTATAATGGAGATTACGGTAAGAACCAAATGAAGTTGTCTAAGGGAAAATGATGTCTCCTGAGCCTTTATTCTGGTTTGGCCACAAGTTAATAACACGACCAGCACTTAACAACAAAATGCAGGGCTGTATTATCTTTTAGCAAATGCCAGTCGTGTGCAATCCAAACAGGTCAATTACTAGCAAATCTCCGAAGATCTCCTGAAACCTCAGAAGAGTTAGGGATGCCAAGAAAATGTCTAGATGCACGGAGACACAGGAACAGAAATAGGGCACAAACCAATTTGCAGAAATGGAACTTAACCCTTAGAGGGAAGAACCCAGCCTGCTACATATTCATTTCCATTTCATTAAGTATTTATGGCGACACATGCATGTAATGTGATTCTAAATTATGGGAAAAGCACAAGAGGCATCTGCACTGTTTCAGTCATGTTTAATCTATTGTTTTCAACCTTTCTGTATCTTGCAGGTGTAATGGACACATATGTTTTTTTCTGCCACTAGCATGCTAGACATTTGAAAATTAACATGTTCTGAATAATTCTGAATCACCACACACACAAAATATAGTGCAGCGGCCAGTGATAGCCTATTCTTCAGCTCAATACGCATGTCTACAACCTATTAATATTAATGAAACCTGCACACAAGCGTGTGGGGATAATTGACCCCATTAAATTCCATTTACTCATGAGCTACTTCGTAAGGTTTGCCCCTTAGTTATTGTAGTTTTTATCAAGGATGAAAGTTGGAACAGCATGTATGCCAACAGAAGACTATTTCAAAAATAGCTTTGCGGGGGAAAAAAAAAAGAAAAAAAAAGGAAAAAAGGAAAAAAAAAACGAAAAAGGAAGTACCACAAAGAAACATGTTTTCATCCAAACTTTCAACAGCTAATGAAAATAAACTTATCTTGCTTTAAACTTCTATTGGGACGGGACATCAAAATATTTCAGGAGATGAAGAACCTCAGCCTGGATATGTTTTTACTGGGGATCTCTACTGAGTGGTCTTTCCATTGGCAGGACTTTGTATTGAGCTGGGCAGACATGGGAAGGATGAGCAGTATTTGAAACACATACCTGGAGATCTGAACTTCGAATTTTTTTTCTTAAATTCTGGGAATCTTGTCTTCACTGAGTTTTATTTCATGCTTTTTCTATTTTCTGTCTGAGAAAGGGAGTAAACCAAGAGAGTCAATCTGTTCTCTTTTTAATGGCTCAGCTCTAAACATGTGAAGATTACTGACTTAGTTCACTGGAGAGGATGCACCTAACGTCTCTCCTGATTAGTGCAAAGTGGAATTCAAAGTTGTAGACAACGTATGAATCACTTTTATTATCTTTTACCAAATAAGTGATATATTCTCCCTGGCCAGGAATGGCTGATCTCCTTCAGCTGATCTTTTCTTTAGAAGAATCAGCCTGTGATATACAACTGGTTTTGCAAAGTTACATGCAACCATAATAGAACCCCCCCAGACATACAGAGAAAGGAATACTACTCTTTGAACTAGCATTAGTATTGCTGTAGCTAGTGCTTTGTAACAGATATTACTCAAAATAATTTTCCTGACAGTAATTTTACTTATTTTCGTGGTAACGATCTCAAACAGATCTCTTGGAACAAATCTCACAAACAGTGAGATCAGATCTTTCCCAAAAGGAGCACTCAGACAACACGAGCTGTTGTACTCCTTATTCTTTGTACACAATACAGAAATCAATACTTTTCCAGTCTTGGCGCACCTTCAAAATCCCCTTGTTCAGGGCTGCAGGGCACCTGAAGAAGGGTCCAGGATCACGCTTGCTGTCCCCAGACCTGAACTGGGTCTACGCAAGACGCAATGTCTCCATCAGCTCCAGACCGACACAATGCTAGTTGCACCAGACCAGAATGAATAATCTCCAGACATGAATTACTGGCACAATTAAAGCAAGAGCACAGCTGACTGATATACCGAACAAAAGAGCTCTGGCAAAGCTTACAGTGGAAAACCATATAGAGGAAATTTGCTCTTGGCGTTGAATGCACCCGAGTAAAAGCAGGACGAACTGCTGATTAACAAGCTCAGACTCTGCAGACCAAATACCAAAGGATGAACAATGGCAATAACATTGTTATGTCTCTCTATAGCATGCATGCAATTTATCATTACGTTATATTCCATAGGCAGCTCCAGCAGCGCATTTTCACAATCTAATTGATACATATGAGATTTGGCTTGCAGCTTTCAAAAAAAGTCAGAAGTACAGAGAATTCTGTTCCATCCAACAAGAAAACCAAAGCCCTGTAATATTAGCTATAACTGCAACAGATTTTTATGACTCTAACGCAGCTAGTTCACTCGGTAAGGTAGACAGTACGCAGTTGTGTCTCAGAGGGTGCACATTTAACTGGGCTGCTGGGGTTTTCCTCATAAAGCACAACGCTCCGATCCCTCCACAGAGCTCTAGCAGGCTTGGGAGGCATGGCTGTCCTCTACGAAAGTCAGGTGACCCCCTCTCCGAGGGACGTATTTTCCCCCATGTTGACTAATCTGATTCTTTTCACAACTTCTACCAGCCTGTTTGCTGCAGCAGTTCCCAAAAAGCAGGGTCACCTCTAGAGCCTTTCTAGAGGTGAAGGAAGATTTTCATCTTCCTTTTCCCTGCCTGTGGTACTGCGGTCAGTGCAAATAGTTGATTACGCGGAGCCGTTACTGGCAATTTCATATCTGAGTTCATTTGGAAATTCTGAGTGAATACCCTCTGCTCCAAGTGTCGTACTTGTTTGACACTTTAATCTGATGCAGTCCTGGAGACACTTTTGGTCTCATATGGGAACCTCCCTGTCCTCCTTTACTGATTACTGATGCAAATAACGCATTTAGGTTTCCTGCAATGGCTTTCCCTTCCAGAACTGCTCCTTTTGCACCTCCGTCATGTGTTGGCACCACCATTCACCAGTGGCCTTCTGCAGTCCGAGGTAACTGAACACAGTTTTATCAGGTTTGTGTGTTTAGCAAGTCACTCTTCAAAATGTTGTTGGCCTATTTATTGTGGTTTTAGTTAACTTCTCCAAGTCTATTCTCTTCTCTATTTTACTCCATTGGACATGACTTACTTTCTGAAGGATGGCTTTTTACTCCCAGTAACCATGTTCTCTGCCCTTTTGACATGATAACTACTCTTGATATTCGAAGAGGCAATTTAATGATATACATTTACACTGAACCTTTATTGTGCCTTTAAGCAGACTCCATGGGGACTGTGCTACCTGCTCCTTTATTTACTTAACCTTGCCATTTTAAGGTAAATTGCTGCAAAGCTCGATGTTTTTGACTTTGTCTCTCTGTGAGGAGTTGAATTTGAGAATGGCAATGTCAGTACATAATTCTTTTCCTTATACTTAGAAAGTTGGCAGCTTAGCTCTGCTGAATGTATCTGACCACAAAGGGGTACTGGCATCCAGGTATCTCAGTCAACGTCTCACCTCAGCTCTCACTCCTCAGGTAAGCCGTTAGACCATCACTCCAGAGCTAAATGCTACTACTGTGGCACAGAGCACTATCTTCTGTGGCAGCCGTGAAAGAACCTTCTCAGGGTTAGACCATCGCCAGGCGAGGTGCTGTGCACGCTGTGCACAGTCCCCAGCTGAAGAAACTGGAGACAAAAATATTAGCTTGAGTTTCCAACTTTTCAAGTCCTGTGAGAAACAGAGTAATTTAGTCCTTTGGCGAAACGCAACGTGCTAGGAGAGGTCTTCTGAACTCAGTGCTTTCCTATTACACTTGACCTGCTAGTCGGGTAACGCGGTATGGCATTATCTGATTTCTCCAGTGCTTACAGCAACGTGACTTCATAATAAAAGCATTCACATTCACCTATACAACTTCAGATTTTGCAAGACTGTTATGCTTCTAATCATGAAAAACATGGCTTTATTCAGATGATAAAGTAGCCATAAATAAAGAGCTCACAGGAGCAGGCTGACAAAATAAACTTTTTATGTTAGGTATGTATGGTGATGTAGTTTGTGGTGACAGCACATTGCTCAGACGAGCAGGTCATATGCTGCTTCCTATTATACCAATGTCAACCCAGAGAATTTCCATTGTCTATATTTCAACCAGTTCAACTAAGATAAAGATCTCTACGCAGGAGTTCATAGCCTTTTTTGCCACTGTATAGCATTATTAAAAAAAGAAAGTACTGTAGGGGTCCAATTACTTTCAATACTGGTTCTGATAATAAGTGCACTACAAATGGTTTAGTCTCATCCATTAATCATAATGAAATCATAAAAAAAAGAAAAGGCTGAAATAGATTTCAGTAAGGTATCAAGCCCTTCTCCCGCACCGTTATGAAATTTAGGCGTGTGACACGAGGCAATGCCCATCACAGCGACTGTCCCTGGAAACCAGACACCTCGGGGCAGACCTTGCCACGTTAGGTCTCACAATGACAGGACTTTGTGTGGATCAAGTCCCCAGCCCTTAGATAACTTGCAGTAAAAATAAAGAAAGATGAAATTATAGAAAGGAAAATAGAGAGGACGGTTCTGAGGGACAAGTTAAGAGGTATTCAAAAAGCATCGTGCCACGTGCACGTATACAAGAACCACAAGGAGGAAAACGGGAAGCTGTAAGCAGAGAGGTGGGATGGCAGAGCCGTCTGGGAACAGCGCGGACAGGTCTAAGCCCAGACTGTGATTCCCAGCCTCTTCCCCTGCTACACGCTGGACCTGACTAGCTGGGCGGGTGTGCTGGGAGCCCTCCCAGCCCCGGCAATGGGGCGCTGCCTGCCTGGGCCGGCTGGACTCAGCAGTCCTCGCCAGGTCTGTGTTCCTGTGCGCGCGACTGTCCTCATCTGAAGGGGAAAAGAAAGCGTTAAAGGGTTCACAGGGTGGAGAGGTACAGCAGGTGATGCTCTAGCCTGTGGTCACACACCAGCCAGAGCCCTGTGAGGGTTCACCTACCTGGCAGACCAGAGCAGGTAAACTGAACTGAAGGCACACGGAGACAGAGTGACGAAAGTAGGGCGACAGCCTGAGCGGCTTAACTTAGCTAATGGAAAAAGGGATTTGAAGCGAAAACCTGGTATATTGAACTGAGATGAAAATATAACCCTAGGTATATATTTCTGGGCTGTAAGAGGACTGGTAGAGAGGAGAAATTATATCCATCTTACTCCTGTCCTGGAGGATTTGTTCCCCCCCTCCCATTTTTTAATAACACAGAGAGATGTTATTTTCAGTCTAAATCATGCCTTTTTGTATGTAAACTCAAGAACAATTGGAAATCTGGTTCCAGGCTTAGGAGTAAGGTGTATATGTGTACAGCCATGTACAAACACCTTTTCACAAAAGCATACACATACTTACACTCTCCCCACCCATTTCTCTGCCTCCAAATATCTGTGTTTCATTATGCACCCTCACAGAAAGTGATGGCAAATAACCACACAGAAAAAGATTTTTTTTTTCCCCCCAAAAATCAAACCTAGTATAGGCTGTTTCTGAGAGATAAATATAAAACAGAAATTACATTTCTAATTCTCAATTAATCAAATGCTGTACCTGAAAGAGCAAAGGGCAGATTCTATTCACATTTGTAGCAATGTAAAAAAAACAGAAAAATTTATTTTTACTCTGTTCCTAAGTACCAGAGAGGAATCTGCCATTTTTCTGTAATAGAACAGCATGGAATAATAAAACTTTGAATTTCAGCAGCCTGCTTCTATGTGAGCATTCTCATTTCACAACTAAGTCAGATTAGCTCCACCATTCTCTTTGGAGCGGGAGTCATGTAGGTTCATTCTCATTTTATGGATGCAATCATTTAAGAAGAAACGTTGAGACTTGCCTGATGCAATGCAGAAGAAGATTGACTGAAGAAGAGATGGGATCCAGGTCTGTGGCCATCTAGTTGTGTGCATTAACCTCTAGGCTTCCCAGCAGCGTGTCGCATACCAGAAAATGACTTTCCTACCTATTCTCTTTTTTCCCAGTCCCAGGATAACAGTAATATTTCAAAAGAAATTAGTATTTTTCGCGTTGGATGGGAGGGGGTATTTTAAGCAGATGTATGGTTAATTTATTTCCTCTGGGGCAAATTCTGCCTGCGCTTTCCAACGTGCAGTTTACGCTGCCACCAACAGCACTTCTCTGGGTAGAGCTGTCTGGACTGGCAGAGTGCTGAGGGGCAG
>NW_008824996.1:1029425-1038481 GCF_000699105.1 Pygoscelis adeliae | reverse complement strand
CTTCATGAAATGAAGGTATACCCAACCCCTTGCCTCTCCTCCTGGCCTCCCCTGAGGACTCTTCTCAGTATCAGCACTACACCTAAAAGACGTTTATTTCTTCTCCTTCATTTGAGCTGTGGCAAAACTGGTGGAACTGTCATATTATCCTTGGAGAAAATAAAGGATCTCCTGGGAAATGCAGAATTTTACTGTTCTAATCTGCCTTTCTCACCTCCTACTTTAAAAAAAGAACAAGTTGTGTTTTTTTTTTTTAACACATTGACTAAAAAGTTGTGCTAAAATACAGATAAACCTTCTCTCTCAGCAGTCAGCGACACCGAGCTACGTGTAGTCTATAGCAAAGACATACCTAAGCACACGTTTCATACCGTTTCCCTTCTCTTTTTGGCACAGCATGGAATTTAATGATACATACGCTAGAGCCAAACTACAATAGTTTCAACAGCTGTGGGGGAAGGGTGGCCGGCATTGTGGCTGAACTCCTCACCCGTTCCCATGGGGGAGAGGGTGCCTTGCAACTAGACAGATGGCTCCTACAGAAGGTCAGCAGAAATGTTCGTGCATACCCTACTTATTTTTGCACGGTATTCATTGATTCAAACTGCTTCTGAGCCTCTCTCCCCCGGTCCTAATAGGAATTTTATCATGTTTTTAAATCTTTGCCAATTTCAACGTGGCTGATTTAATTTCACACAAAAAAGTGTGGGAGCAGCGGTCTCGGTTCCCCTGGATAAACACCGGACTACGTGCTACTTGTGTTTGACTATGTCAGCTGTGAGCTCTGTAAGTATGAAGTCCTGCCAGGCAAGACATAAATCTTTTGTCAATGAAAGGGGTACATTATCTGCTCCTCAGCTGTTTCTTTTCTGAACAGCTACCTGAGGTTTAAGATAAATATTCAACATGGTTATTTAAGAGAAAAAAAGAAAAACAAGAACACTTTCTCTCACGCATTGAACATTAATGGCAAATCATAGAGAGCAGGGATCGGTCCTCACAGCATGTCCCAGGTCAGCCTAGAAACGGAGTAGCGCAGTGAAAGGATTGCTAAAGAGGCAAAGAATTTAACAACACGTTGGCTGCAATATACTTTGTACCTTCTGAGTCAGTCCCTCGCAGTGAAGCTGCCAGATGAACTCCTGAGGCATCTGGGTGCAACTTTGCTGGGTTAACGAAGCTGTGCCCTGCTTCCCCAGGAACGTATTCAGTCCAAGCACGGGACTGTGCAGAGGGTTATGTTGAACTGGGATCCTTATTCTCAGCAAATGTCCTGTTGCTCCCAGGTATCTTCATACTGAAAAGTGTGAAGAAGTTAAACTGATGACTAGCCAAATGCCAACAGCTTGAAGGTTCATGGATTTAGTAGCTCTCCATGAATCCAGTCAAACTCTCTTCCATTTTCAACTCCTGTACATGTTGAATGTGGATTTTGGTATTTCTGATACCATTTCAAGGTGTCCTCAGCCTTGTGTGGGTAAGCTGATACGGTTACCCGGTACTGTTGGCCTTGCACTGTCCCACTCCCCAAAACATCCCCAGCGCTCGCCCCCACCTTTCTGTGAAATTTGGCTGTTTCTCACGTAACTCCTCCTTAACCACCTGTGAATTCCTCGTGGCACCATCTGTAAATTTGTCAGCTTCTCACCCCGTGGTCTGTCACGTCCAGCCATTTCTTGTCCCATGTCCAGTAGTTTCTCGCGTCTTGTTCTGTTAGGGGCGCCCCGGGCCAGGGCGCAGGCAGGGTCCCACCACCTGCCCGCAGCCCTGGCAGTCAGCATCACCACCTCAGCCTGCTGCTGCGGGAGAGAAACGTATGTATTCTGCGAGGACTAAACAGTGTATACAAAGTACAAATAATGAAGTTTATGGATTGAATGCGATACCCTTTTCCCATGCCGCTTAGTTCCGGATCGCTTATGGAACGAGTTATTAAATGAGAGAAGAGGAGGTACCATCTGGTCCCATACAAAGGTAAAGCCTTCAGTGAAATAAGAGCTTGAAAGGGACATAAAGATGTTTGTGACCAGCCTAAGGAACTGGAGGCCACTGCGGGAAGCTGCTTCAGTGGGTGATGTGACAAAACAGAACGTGGAGTCGAGAGAATTATACTTTAGGAGAAATGTCTTTGAATGAGGAGGAACCGAAAACTAAATAAAACCACAATGATTGTAGGAGCCGTAAATAAGATTACATATATTAGATTTAGATAGGTCCTCAGAGGAAAATAAAAACATCTCAGTGTAAAAAAATCAGCTACAATAGCAAAGTGGATAGGCTTGCAAGTGCACAGGTCTTTTTATACGCAATTTTGGAAAACCAAGCTATGCATATGTGATTTGTTGCATTTTGTTGTAGAAGGCTTTATCCCATTTTTATGATTTTAGGATTAATAAACATTATCCAAGTCAAGCATGAAATGAGCAGCACCTCATTGAGCACATTCACTGGAATTTCCAGTGTATTTATCATTTTCTGCTGGGAGCACGGTTAAAGCGATGATTAGAAAACAATATGGCAGGAAACTCTTGATGTTAAACATTTGAGTTATGTATCACAGATTGTCTCAAATTCTCTGACTTTTTAGATTTAAATCTTCTCAAAGTTTTCCTGAAGCTTTTGGCACATTTTCTGCAAAATGCGTACAAGAAAGAAGATTCATGGAGGACTCTAGCCTTCTGTTATTGTTTAAACACTGATGCTTGAGGTTTAAATTTACAGGGAACAAATCATTCTACATCAAAACTAAGGTGTTGCATGTTTATTTACAGACCAAGCTCCAGTAGTAATGTGTATTTGTCATGGAAACTGATTTGAATTTAATTCTAAACCCTGTTTTGCACCAGGAAAATGTGAGTTTCATTTTACTCGTCTCTGTTTTCAATTATAATTTGACAAAAGAAATAACCGCATTACCTATTTGATTTGCCAGAACTTTATCCCAGCACCACCTGTTGAGCCCTCGGCACTCGAATCCTGACATATAGCAGAGAACAAAATTATGCAGTTGGCATACTAACTAGCAAGGATGCCAACAAAAGCATAATATAGCCTTTGTACTCAAAGTACAACAAAATATATATTAAGCTACCAACTGCAAAGGTTTAAGCAAGCCACATTTAATTATATATGAACATATCTTTCCAACAAATAACTCGGTAGAAAAATGGTATGGAAGTTAGAAAGGACCCTTTTTGTATGGTCTGCTTTAGTAAATATTGCAAGCTTAAAATAAATAAAGTTTCACAATACCATAGTAGATTTACATTAGAGATGGCAAGAAGATAGCCGGCTAGTTTATACAAATAGATGGGTTCAACACTATCGGCTTCCCAGTTTAAACAGAATGCCCCGTGTTCACTTCTGGCAGGGGAACCGGCCTAGCGCAGCACTGGTCTCCCAGGAAGGTGGTAGAAAAGGCTCCCAGCACTAGTCCGGATCAAAACCTCTCTTCTGCAAGCAACTGGGCCCAAAGCAGTAGGGATCAGCTCTGTCTCCGAGACCTGTTTCTCGAAGCAGCACTTTGCCAGAAAAGTAATCACGACCGCTTTCCTGGCCTTTCTGACCGGAGATCTGCACAGAAGAGGGGACAGAAGTTGAAGGGAGATAGGACAGGTCAGCAGGGATGAGGCAAAACCTCCGCTCCCCGGTTCTGCAGAGGTCAGATGAGGTCTGCACGGGGGCTGTGAACTCACGGGGGACTTGCACACTGGGAAGGGCTGCCAGTGGTTCTAGCAGCGATGCTAGAGTTTCCAGAGTCTGTCCAAAAATATGAGTTAAATCGCTGCACGCTTTTTAAGGGACTGTTTTTAAATACTGGTGACAATGACAATTTACAGATTTTTATCACCTCCCCAATAAGACTAAGAGAGAATTAAATCTGGAAACTTGATTATAGCATTGCTAATTCAAAGAGACTGTTGGCCAGAAAAATGACATTGGATATAAAACGAGGATTGCGTTCCAAGGTAAGGAGAAAACAAGGAATGAGATCTTACTCCTGCTCACCCAGAAATTGCTACAGCTGCCCTCAGACAGATCCAAGGATGAGGAGAAGGTAAGGCAGAAAAAGCTAACTGACCCACGAGGAAGGGAAAAGCAGTTTGGGGAGCATAAGGAGAGGTTAATCGCCAGTGTTGCAAAAATTCTCCTGATGCATTTGTACAGGGCTGAGCACACAGGTTCTGATGCTGGCTAAGGCTTTTGTCAACATTTTCATATGAAGCATAAATGAAAGACCATTAAAACTTTGGATAAGGAACCAAAATGCTGTAGGTTAAATGAAACACCTAGAAAATCTTTTAGAGACAATGAAGTACAGCTTTAAAATAGCTTGGGAAAAAAACCCACCAGTTTTGTAAACAAGGAAACAAACCAGCTGTAAATCACAGAGTAACCAAAAGATTTTACTTACTGTGCTAACTTTTGCACTCTGGGCTACTTAACTAATTATTACCACTGGAGGCTCGTACAAGCCTCACTGGAGGAAGTCTCTCTTTGCACCCGTCAGCTATCACTAGATACGAAGTTCTGAGATACGATTCCTGAACAGCAATCCAGAAAGTTTAGTGACTGAGAAAGTCCTCTGATAGAAAGTGGAACATTTCAAATTGCATCCAGAAAACTGGAGAATAATTTTGCAAGTGGATTGCTTCCTTACCACTGCACCGCAGCCATCAGCGTTCAGCAGAGGTTGCGGAATCTCCCTCTTTGGAGGGTTCAACTCGGCCGGCCACAGCCACGAGCGACCTGATGTAATGAGACCTGCTTTGAGAAGGGGGTTGGACTAGATGACCTCCAGAGGTCCCTTCCAGCCTAAATTATCTATGAGTCTAAAACTGACCTAATCAGAAATCTTTTCCTTACAGTTGTTATTAAATTTTACTGAAATGCAATTTTTTGCCTTGTTTGTTTAAAGGTTGGAATTATGTATTTACTATTTATAATTGTTTATAAATTATACATTTGTAATTATATATGTAAAAGTACTTTTATTATTTATTTACTTTTTAAGGGATTGATTAAATAGACGTAAAATCCGTAAATGGTCCAGTAAGCATACCGGGTGCCTGTGGTGCAATCCCAAAGAGCCAGTGAGAGTGCTTGCCTAAAACTCTGAAATGGCGGCTTGAAACATACCCCAATACCCTTAATTTTTCTGTGCTGAAAATGTAAAGTGACAATTGTTAATGAGAAAAACTTTCCTTCAAAGTTTTAATAGCAACTGTAAAACACCTGCTAAGAGATAGACCACATTCAGGAAAGCCAAATCTAGTTGATCTCTCCTTCTCAATTCCAAATATCCTTTGCGGTAACCACATTTCGTTCAGGATAATAAGACCAGAGGAAGCGCACATATGCCAGATAGTTTGGCATCATCCATTTCTAGATTTCTCAGATGTCTAACAGCCAAGAAAACGTGCCAGCATTTTAATTTCTTTCAGATAGCTGATCCCATGTAATCTTTACTCTTCATGGAGCCTTCAGATGAAAAATCCGGATAGTGTTCAAATAGGGCATTAAATAAGCCTCCTATAACAGAACCCATCATCTCCTAATTTCTCCCTTGTTCAAAGCAACTACAAATTCTTAAATTGCAATGTGGCGCTTTTGAGTTTTATAATCATAAACTAGTAAGAAAACTCACTCCAGAAACACACTGCATTGTTTACTGCCTTCCACGATATCTCCAAACACACCTAATTTTTTTGCTGCCTTTCAAACAGCCTTGCAAAGACACTGAAAACACTGGAACGCTTTCCTGCCCATCAGACATGCAAGGAGGCTGCAGGTGGGCTGGATCAGCAGTCCGAGAGCTCTACAAGTGGCTTTTTCACCCTTGGCTGTGCTTTTGGGAATGTAATAAACCCACCCTGAATATTTGAGGCTAGCATTTCATCTTGAAATTGAAATTTTTGCATGTAAAACAGCCATGAAAATTGTGAAGATTTACAGGTAGATTACGGTGAGCTGTACAAAAGGCAGCACCTTTTCAGGCATTCTTTGAAGTCTGCTCTGAGTAACCCTAACGCCTCAGATACTGCTCAGCTCCATCGCCATTCAACAGGTAATTGCTATTAGTCCCTTGTATCATCATATAAAGTTGGATTCGCTATTGAATTTAATTCCATTTAAATCTAGACCATTTGGGAAGAATTAATAATTCTGGAATTAAATGGCAATGGTTCTTACATTAGTTTAGTGTTCTGTCTCTGCAGCACTGCTCCAAGAGATTGCCCCCAGTTTGCATCACATTTCTCTTATTGTTTGAGTATTCTGATAGCGCACACACATCCTTTAGCAGAAACCAGTGACCCTGGCCATCCTTTCACTTTAAGCTTGAGTTTACCTGTCACTGAAGGTGACTGAGGTCAGCTGGCTTAAAATGAGTGATCTATAATCCAGACTTCCTGAAGGGATAAATTAAATCCAAAGAGAGAGTCTCATAAATTCCCAGGGAGATCTTAGTATCATAAAAATAGACTTGACACCACTCCGAAGTTCAGCCTCTGCCTTGACAAAGAGGAATCAAAATCAGCTTTGCTGCAGATCCTCCACGGGAGACACTTCTCAAAGTGCTACTGAGCAGTCTGTGCCTTCCTTATCTCGTGGCAACTTGTCATTGATCCCTCTGCCAGCTTTCACTGACAGTGAGATACCGCAGCTGACTAGAAGTGGGAGAGAAAAAGAGCAACGCGTGTTTTCGTACTTCCCCATCTACCTCCCTGTTTCTCCTCCTTTACATCATTATTCATGAAGATACTTCTGTAGAACTGGGCTCAGGGTGATTGATGCAGGGCACAGACAAGTGTTTCTATAGAAAAATCCTAACGTATCAAATAGAATTCTATAGAAACAGCTCTAGGAGCTTAATGTATTTGTAGAATTAAACTTGGTATAATTTTTTTGAACCACCTATTAAAGATCTACATCAAGAATAATATTCGCTATTGCATTCTATGGAGTTTTTGCTGGAACTTGTCCTGTTCTGCTTCCTGCCCGTCATAATCACATCGTTCCTGCCGCAACCCGAGCCTTTCACCGGCCTGGAAACTGGTTGAGAATTACCCAGTACTGCTTCCCAACACAAAGCGATTTCCTGTCGCCAATGACTGAACTGCTGCGTTGAGAAGGGAAGGAATTTAATGTCACTGTCACCCTCTGAGCTAGCAAGATGATTCATCAGTTTGTTTATGTACTGAAGGCTGCCAGTGAGGAGCATGCTTTGGTAAGGGGCACTAAAATGGGTGATGATTTCATTTGGCAGCACCTAATACCGACTGTTTACATTGGCACTTACCCATTTAGGCAGCTATGTAGACTAGGCAACTTAAGAAACAGGCATGAAATTATTACCATAAATTGTCTTCAAAGAATTGTCTTGATTCATGATTGTCTTAAAATATATAAACACATTTTACCACAATGATTTAGCCCGTTTCAAGGGATACCGACGCACAAGGGACTCTGTCCCTTCAATGGCAGTAAAAACAAAACCGCTATGGCCCCTGCCAAACTTGTTCAAAGTTTACATGGATTTGGTTGGACAAATGTGGTGGAAAGTTATATCCAATGTTTTGGGTACTGGCCCATGCACCTCCTTACATCTCAACAGTGCCTCTTCCAGCTTTTAATGCAGATTTCTAAATTAGGTTTGTTTTTGTTTGGATTATAATATTAAAAAAACAGACCATATGAAATAGAAAGCAATTTTGGCTCTGTAAAATGTAGCTCTTCCTGATGCTTTTTTTTCTAATTGGAAACAGTAGCTAGTGATTTCTGCTCTGCTTTTCCTGGATGCTGCTCTTTTAGGGTTATCTATTGCCTGTACGAACAATTGCTCCTCACATGCTAATGAAATAGATCATCTTGTGATGGAGCTAGAGATGACACAACGCTATACTGAAGGTATCTGGTACAGTGGCAAAAAACAGGGGGCCTGTCCCGTCTCACCACCAACTTCATTAAATTTCTGTGTGGTGGGTAGTTGAGTGAAATCGATAGGGTATATAGTAGTTACGGGGTGCTTCACCTATAGAATGAGAATTCTGCTGGACTTCTTGATGGACTATGATATATACTATCGACAATTATACAGTAATGGAGAGATTCCCATTTTCCCTTAAGTTTCAGCATTATACAGGAGGAGAAGGGAAAATAACCCGTTTAAAAATCCTGAAACGTTATTTTGCAAGATTACATTATTTTGCATGTCTATAAACTCATAAAATTTCAGATTTTTTTCAATGTCATTGGAAACAATCACAACAGAAATATCGTGCCAGGAGGAAAGTTTGCAGACAGCAAGCCAAGATATTTGCTCGCTTGTCTTTAGCACTTCTGGTATTTAAATCTGGGGTTCCAGGACTGTCGATACCTACAGGACACTTAACAGGAGTTATAAGCAGAGATCAATAGTTATTCCTACAGCAGGTCATCAGGCACATAACTTACTGAAGCGGAAGGCTCAGTGTTTTTCACCTCTCTCCTACCTCAACAAATAAATCTGAGGCTAGGGCAGGCATATCGCTGGTCTCAGGCTGGGGTCCTTCTGGAAATTCCTCCATCAAGTAAAGGCCCTCGAGGAAAGAATTAATTCATTTAGCCTGGTCTGGTGCTGTGTTTGCGTATGAAGCACGAGCACGCCTGTGACCACTGGGAATACACGGCTGCGTTCACGGAGGACTTGGGCTCCACTCCGCTTCCCGGGTTAAAAGTGTGGTACACTTGCGGGTAAAATCTGGCAGGGAAAATTAAGTAGGTGTCATTAGAGATGGTCTAAAATTCCAGAGAATTATCCTCTGACTGGGAAATTTTCCCTCCCGAAAGCCCCACCTTCCTTCCGAGGATCATAGAATCATAGAATCATCAAGGTTGGAAGAGACCTCCAAGATCATTGAGTCCAACCGTCAACCCAACACCCCCATGCCCACTAAACCATGTCCCTAAGCGCCTCATCTACCCGTCTTTTAAATACTTCCAGGGATGGGGACTCAACCACTTCCCTGGGCAGCCTGTTCCAATGTTTAACCACTCTTTCAGTAAAGAAATTTTTC
>NW_008824996.1:1028959-1029197 GCF_000699105.1 Pygoscelis adeliae | reverse complement strand
TCTCCAGACCCCTCACCAGCCTCGTTGCCCTTCTCTGGACACGCTCCAGCACCTCGACGTCCTTCTTGTAGTGAGGGGCCCAAAACTGAACACAGTATTCGAGGTGCGGCCTCACCAGTGCCGAGTACAGGGGCATGATCGCTTCCCTACTCAACACTGCCGCCCAACTTGGTGTCCTCTGCAAACTTACTGAGGGTGCACTCGATCCCCTCATCCAGATCATTGATAAAGGTATTGA
>NW_008824996.1:1027059-1027640 GCF_000699105.1 Pygoscelis adeliae | reverse complement strand
GTGCGCAGCCCCCGCAGCAGGTGCTGGACTTCACCTGGGCGGTGTCAAGAAAATTTGTAATACGTGCGTTCTCTCTTTCGTATTCAGAATATACACAAGGAGAAACGTCGGTGCCCAGAAATTAATGTGCGATGAAGAAAAAGACGTCGAAACATTACAGTTCAGAAGGATCTTTAGAGACAGTGTAGATAAGCTACTACTTAGAAAGACCTTTCTTGGGGGGATTATCATGATTGTTTTTTGAGTAAAATGAATTGCCATTCTGGAATTTTGTACATGTTTGTCACTGAAGATGGACTGTCCAAAAAATGCATTACGTTTAAAAAATTTTTTTCCCTGCCTTTCCTCTGATTTATTTTTCCCTTTTAGCTGAGAACTTTTATTCTTGTTTGACTTCAGGGACACAGTGGGCAGAAGACGTAAACTTTTCCCCCAAATCAACTATTTCTTTATGTTCTGCTGTGTTTCTGACATGTCTTTTGAGGAGGAGGAATTTAAGAGGGAGAGGGGCCTTTTATTTGGAGTTGGGAACCCAGGGGGTTTTTTGTGAGTTGGATTATCAGGAGTTGTGAAAAATACCT
>NW_008824996.1:992195-1026842 GCF_000699105.1 Pygoscelis adeliae | reverse complement strand
AGGGGCATCCCCTGCCCGCGCGTCACCAGAGGCCTGGGGCACAAGGGGCACGGGTTACACATCTCCTTCCCACTTTCTGGGTCATGTCCAAAGCTTGGAACCTACCGCAGATATTTCTAAAACCTCTTCCTTAAATAGCTCAAACTGCAGAGAGAAAAATAAATCCGGTTTATTACCCGGTGCTTCTTCCTCTGCGGATGTGTTTTTTATTGTGCTTCTCCAGTGTTGCTCTGAACTTTGTTTCGTAAATACCTACATATAAAAACGCCAGAGAAACCTCTGGGTACATTTATATTATTTGTCTATTCTTTGATTCCTTAATATGAAATAAACTGAATCAACCATTTAGGTTTACCTTTCTATGCTTAAAAAAGTAATGAAATATGACAGCTTATGGCTTTTCTCCTCTGGATGGCAGTAACTCCTGCTTAAACGTTCATGACCCGTGACTGCAATATCCCGCAGCAAGGGATTTCCTTTTCTTTGTCAGTGTGCTATCCAAAAGAAACATTTAATTTCATTCGTTCCATGTTTTTTCAAATCTAAATTTGAAAGCTAAGTAAGATTTCAAATAAGGGATCTGTTTAATGTAAAAATCTAACTGCACGAGTTCTATGTCTAAAAACAGAACAGGAATCAAAAGAAAGGAATTGATGCTGGCTGTTTCTATCTATTTGTATCTGATTACACGTTTCATAAAAATTAACGAATGTTGCTGAGAAAATCAAATTCCTTGACATTAAACAACGAAGCAATACATCCTGACCTGAGAGTGTACCAGAACATCTGCCCCTTTAAAATGTTTTCATTGTAACAGAGCACATCTGGATTTCTTGACTCTTCATTACAATGTGAAATTCTAAAACAGAAAAGGCATCCAAGTAAAGGTGATTTCCAAACCCGCGCTGTGCAGCCCTGTAAGTTAGCTTAAACAAGAGGTATGAGAGGGAATTAAGCCCTTCTCCCTCCACAGCCGACCAAATAACATTTTTGCAGTAACAAAGCTACGTTTGCATGTACGACTCCGGCCTTCTCACCGGCCAGGACTAGCTCTATTGCCTTGTTTTACTGCTGGCGAAAATGATGCAGTTCAGAGCAGCAATTTCCAAAGCTGAGTGCCTGTATTTGTACAACTGAACCTGCGCTTTGGGCATGACCCAAGTCCCTTGACACCTTCCCGCTGACTCTGGGCGGCTGAGGTCTGTCCTTCAGACAGCCTTATTTCTGGGGTGCTGTGAGGGCAGCGCTCCCCAACCCCTGGCTCAGCAACAGCAAACGGTGCCTGTTTCCTAATATATGTTATTCTGTCAGGTTCAAAGGAGCTGATTCTGCATGTGCATTGGGTTCTTGGTCCATGGGCTGAGATGGCCAGCGGGGGTCTGAGAGTGGTTTTTGAGAAGTGGGTGTTTTTCTACCAAGAGCGTAATGCTACCAACTCCTTTGAAAACCTCATCTGTTTTCAAATGGAGAAAAAAAACCTTGGCTCCTAGAACTGAGAAAAACATTTCTGCCCACATCTTTTTCAGTGGAAAAAACAAATTTGGCAAATTTGGCAAGTTGACATTAATTTCTCCAGAACCAAGACACTATTTACATTTCCCCCCCAAACTGCTAGTGCTCAGAAAAGCCACTTACTTACACTGCTCTATTTCTACCACTATTGTCCTGATCCTCAGTAACACAGCAAGGTTCTGCCCATTCCTCTATCCTTCCTACGTCTGAACGAGGGAAGCAAACCAGTTTTGTGGTAAACAAGCCAATCCTATAAAGGGTCCTACCTAAGCACTGGAAGTCCTCTGTGGTGACAGAAACGTCAGTCCAGCACTGGAAACGATGTGTTTTGGGAAGGCATGGTGTCTCCTGAGCTTCTTCGACAGAGAGGGGAGCAAACTTTGTTACTGTCCTCCTGGAAAAAGAGCGGCACCTACTTGCTGACGTGAATCCAGCTCCACAGTGCAGAGGGAAACAGAGAATCACTGGCATACCATCCTGACCTCCCCTGCTTCATTGCCCAGGTAATTTTCTTGGGGAGCGTAGCAGAGGTGCTCGAGAAGCTTTAAAGACTGAAGACATCACTGGGAGATAAACTGCACATTACTCCAAGCTATTGCCCTGGCCTCTTTTTTAGAGTGTCAGGAAACCTGAAAAATAATAACGTGGATGCAGCTAAGAAGGTGATATTACAGCTTGCCACAAAGCTGAGCTTTCAGCCTTTCAAAAGACAAATAAAAGTAGATACGTAATTTGTTACACTGGTTTTACCGCAGGTCCATACCTTTGACATTCCCTGATTTGCTGCAAAATTTTCTCTGAAGCCTTCATTAAGTTCTGGCCCTGGCACCAATTTGTCAGCAAAAGAAGCAGCACTTTGAGAAGCCGTCCCAAAAGGTTCCTCCTTAGCACATTTGTGAAGGCCTGCTGTGGCTCATGCTGGCTTCTGAGCTGGGGGAGGGCGGGCGGAAAGAGGGGGAAAAAAACCCCAAACAAGTAGAGAGGAAATACATGACTGGTGGCATGTAGAATTTCTTTTCTGTCCTATTAAACATAGTGCTCTCTCCCCACTTCAGTGTGTGCGTTTGCCTCTGTTCACCATGGTAGCAGGTAAAAGGAGGACAAACATAGTAAAAAATATTAAATGGATTAAATGGTCAGCTGCAGATTTATTTTTACTGTATAATTTTCTAGCTATAAGCTTTGTCCAGAATGTGGGAGGAAGGTTTCTGCTGTGTAACACTGGGCTGCCAAATACCTCAGCTCTCTCAAGCTGCCCTATGAGCAATCGGAGCGGCATTCTGCATAGTCTCTTTTTGAAAAAAATGTAATTCATAAACCTCCCCTTTCCCTTAGCTCCAGACAATGTCCGTACCCATTTCCTAGATGGTGATATGTAGACGTGGCATAGTAGAAATACAGACAGAACACATGCAGCAATGCACGTTTTAAAAACTCTGTTCTTCGTCTCCCTGATACACTAAAATGCTGAAGGAAAGATGGAAAACAAAGATGCTTTCCTGCGTGGTGCGGGGTGCCACTGTGACAGCCGAGGCCAGGACAAGAGAAGGCATGCAGAAGATTTCAGGCTGAGGTCCAAAACAGAGAGATTTCAAGTTTATTGTGAGGACAGAAGAGCACTGTGCACTTGAATTTCTAGCTGTTAGCCCTATAACTCTACCCAGTTAGTCAGAAGGTTAGGTTATAGCTAGAGCTCAGTTTGAAAGGAGATTTCAAACAGATTAAAAATTCCTATTCATTACAAGCTCCTAAATTAAGTGAAACTCTCTGAAAGATTGGTTTCTTTCTGGATCCTGAATCATTCTTTAAATTATGGTCAGAGGATATGGTCATTTTGGATTCTAATTTAGAAACACATGTATGGGATTTGTGCTAGCATTCCTAATGTCCAAAGTTACAGAACTGCCAATAGTTTGTCAAGAAAAACACTCACTCTGGACTTATTTTACAATAAAAATAATTTAAAAATCTGCTGGGGACAGCAGCCCTGTCTCCCAGACCAGAGATGTTTTGCAACCCTAGGAGCTCAAACGTAACTGCAAGATGACCTGCAATGTGTGCAAGAAATGTGAAGTTTCTCGGAAATGCCTCCTTCTATTTCCCCAAACTAATTAGCAAGACCAGCCTTCCAGGGCCTTACAACAAGGCATAAGCTTTCTTGCTTTCTCATGCAAATGCAGTGGTAGGAGTGGAGCCTTACAGCACAGCCCTCTGGAAATGAGGGCAGGATTGTCCTTTCCGTGTTGGGATAACGGTAGGATCCCTTCTAGAGAATGCTTTCTGCTAGGTGCTGCATGAAGTTCTCTGCAGTGTTATACGAATGGACAGTACAAATAAAATTCGTCGTAGTTACAGCTACTTTCAGGTTTGTTTCACCTGAGCAAGGTCTTGTTGGCTTGTCTTTATGTGTAGCAGCAACTGCTGATTCTACCTGCAGGAAATTAAAGGAAAAAAAGTTTCTCTGCGTGGGATACACACTTGTTTTTGAAAGACCTGTTGTATAAAAACCCCCTCTGCTTTCTGGGTTGCTGGAGTTTCCAGAGGCAGACTTGTCATTGTTGATAATACATTAAGCACAATACATCAGCCTGCCACAGAAGGAGATTTCCCAGGATTGGCTATGCCCTTTGTAGAGCAGTAAGCAAGAATGACTAAGGTATAAAAGGGCATACTGTGGTGAAGCATTTTTGTGACTGAGGACTACAAGGGCAGAGAAGTCACGTATAAAACTAATACCTTCTGCAAACCACGAAGAAGTTAGCAAGAAAAGAAGGATATAGGGGAAAGCAATCAAAGGCAAGTCTAGAGAACAGGCACACATCCAAAAAATTACCTGTACAACAGGGCTGGCTGCTGGGAAACCCCTGGGCGATCCAGAAAAAAGAATCCTTTTTTCATGTGATGGCACAACTGGCTGCAGAGATGGGGCTAGTTCAACATCCATGGGCTCCCCCCTGCCGACATTGCTGAATCTGAAGAATTTATTGCAGAATAATCTGAGCAATATCTTGAATCCTCAGCTGCACACAATTAAACTTCAGCGGTTCAACGTTCAGGGACTACAAGTGAAAAGAAAGGACAGAGTCAATTTGCAGGAAGCATATGTCCTGTGATAGATGTCCAAGTTATATTTAAACTGATTTATAAACTGGTTTCTTTGTAAATCAGTAGTATACGATACCTCCCCCTGCTGCTAGCCTCCCCAGCTGTACTGTGCGTACCTGCACTTTCTATGTGATTTGATTTCCTCTGCTCTGTCCCCTGCTGCACTCTATGGACCTTGCTACGGTTCCGAAGGATCTTCAAAGTTGCAAAATTGTCCCCGATATAATTGGGTTGCAGTGCTACTTTTTGATGAAACTGTTTGTAAGCCCAAATATTCCACTGTTTCTTGCTTGTTACAGCCAACTTTTCACAAATGAGACGGATTGATTTGATAAAACAAAAAACCCCATGAAAATGAAAATCAGGCCTTTTCATACTCTCCTTTGCTTCAAGGGACACACAAAAACGGGAAGAGCATTGAGATGATAATGGACTTTTGAATTGTCTATAATTGTTCTGTTAGCAGTAGACTGGCTGTTCAATAAATGAAAGACATGAGGATACAAACCTTTGCATGGGCAAATATGCTCAGATTCTTTGAATTTGTAAAGTTTGCACTAGCAATTACCAAAATATATTTAACTCGTTCCTGGTGATTTTGGAAGGCTGACCAGAATGCCTTTATATAAGTTGTTCCAGGCAGCGAAGCTTTATGCATTTGGGGGATTATCAACACATCCTCTCCTCCTTTTCACTTCTTTTACATCTTTACAAAATGGCTTACCCCAGTATCGTTCTAATAAAATTTTAAAAGCGTGTGATTGCTCAGATCTTCAACGCAGCAATGTCCCCTCAATGATCCCTCCTCCTCAGACGGGTGTACATACCAGGGTGTTTTGAATTGCACCGATGGCCAAGGTCTCGTGAAGCCATTTCAAAGGTCAGAAATTGCCAAGGCGTATAGTTCTTGGCTAAGGGGAGCGCCGCGCCTTTGCTTCAGTAACCACTCAATGTAAGGGTGTAGGGGCTGCTATGACAATCCAATGCCATCCATCAAATCCCTTCTGAAAGGTACCTGAGAGCTAATCTGCATTTTACAAAGCCGCTGCAAAAAGGACCAGTGATTCTAAATCACGGATTAGCAAGTTATTAGTGTATCTAGCACACACTTTTCTTAGATTTTCTCCAAGATTAAAGGTTTTCTTTTGGTCATCTTTCTTGGCAGTTCAGAGCAAAGAATGCCATTTTTGCATTAAAGAAATACTCCCTTTTGATTGGTGGAAGTTGTTTGCTGCATAAGGAATTTAAGCAAATGACATGATTTGCTTAATAAGAATTAACACAGGAGTTTTTATAAAAAATAAAGGATTGTCTTTGATTTCATATCGTTAAATAGCACTAATCAAAACTATCGTGTGGCTAAATAATCATCATCATCATCATCCCTGAGTGTGATCCCCTACTGACGCTGTCGATCAGTCATACCATCTGGGAAGAGACAATTGCAGTTGACGGTTGTGCCCGAGGCTTGTCCCCACTTCACTTCTGACGGCCTGTTTTCCTCTGTTGTTGCCCTCAGAATCTGAATGACATGGTTCATTGCAGACAGCACCTGAAAGGCCTCCCAAGGAGTGCACGTCCGCACACGGAAAACAAAGCAGCTCAAAGCACTCTGACTTCCTCACATCACCAGAACAGATATAGAGGGAAAAAAACTCTTTATGACCTGGCATTTTCTTTGCTGCATCTGTTTGTCACCCCGTGATGGGCATGAATAGCAGGAGGTGACATGAGTGTTGCTTTCAAGCTTTAAAACCTGGCTCTGCAGAGGCTGCTTCCAACAGGTGAGTGAAATGAAGAAAGAATGGGGCTCTTTTCATATTGATAAATCCAGCTGAATTGTGAGCATTCTTGAAAGTGTGCGAGGCTCTGATAAGAGTTTTATCAAGCATGTATTACATCAACTGGCTGCTACGCTGGCCCTCTAATCAGCTGGTTTTCCTAGCAACAGTACCCAGACAATAAGCTCACATCTATTGAGGAAGCACTTCACTGTCAGTGGAGATGCTGTTACAGTAATTCATGCTTGAGACCAGGTGTAAAGAAGGACAACCAGGCCCCGGGCTTAAATACGCTCAGGTGCTGGGGGAACTGAGGGTCTTCTAAAAATCCTGTTCAGTCTAAACTTTGGTTCTGCACATCTGAGAGTCCCCCCATCTTCATGAGAAAGAATATGTATTTAATAAGTTTGTTGGGGAGTCAACAGAAATAACTGTTAATAATTAAAACCAAACCTCTGAGAAATGTCCTTTCCAGATGTGTTTTTCGTACATGTAATTAAGTTTTAACAAGGTTTATTCAGCTCTATAAGGACTTTGCATAAAAGCTTTAGTGGGAGTGCAGAGGACAGAACTCCTGATCTAGAAAAGAGAAAAAGGCCCATGAATATCGTTTCTTTTGTTAAAATAAGACTGAGTCTGCAATTTCTTGGATTAAACTGGGACAGACTTTGAGAGACTGCAAAGGTCTGAGAATACTGAGAGACTTCAAGCATTCAGTTTTTCATCACTGGCAATATTAAAATCCCTGGGTGAGATTACTCTTCGTCTTGTACTTATATAAATAAGGACTAATTCCACTTAGGAAATGCAATAGCTTGATTTAAAGGGAGTGATTTCTGACCATCGAAAGTGGCAAAAGAGTATGTCTCTCATTGAAAATAAAAGCCAGCCTAGCATCTGCTCTGCCCATAGAACAGTAACATACACTGCAGTCCATATCTGTGCACCTCCTCTGAAAGAAATCTGATGTTTTTTCCTGAAGCTATTCTGGGATAATTGTATCTTTGTCCATTATAAATTCAGATATATTTTTACAAGCAAAGCAAGGGTCCCATTGGCGCCATTAGAAATAATCCTTTAAGAGATTTCCAAAGATATGTCTTGCTTAACTTCAACAGGGAGTTAACTAAACACTTTACAGAAATTTTATTTTTCCTCATAAGCAACAATAGATCCCTGTAAATGTAAAGTAAGTCACACACAATCAAATATGCTGGCATAAAAGCAGTCATGCTCTCACTCCTATAAAAAGTAAATAAATGGTGCCAATAAAGACATGCCAACATGTAAGAATAAACCTTTTGTTTTAAAGCATATATAACCAAAGAACGTTTAATAAGCTTTTAAAAATTCATTAAGACTCAGGCCTTGGCTGTTTGGAAGTCTTTCTCAGTGACTGGATCACCAGAAGACTGTTTGGGCTGAATTCTGCATTTTCATATATAGAGGTCACAAAATAATGAAAAAGCTCAGTTTACTTGAAAGTGGGTCCTATTCTTATCAAGTTGTCATAGAAAGAGAGTAGAAATAAATTCCTCCTGGTCTGTCCTTTCCTTGCAACCCTATCCACTGTAGCTAGCACTAGGGAAGACTCGTTTTCCACCTACATCCCGTGCTGCTTTTTGCCGTCTGGGGCTCCCTCCAGGAGGGTAGGGGACTTTCACAAGTCTCCTGAAATACCACACCCTGACTTCTTACGGACTTACTCAGAGACTGTAATGGCTAATGTGTTTACAGTTATCAGCCAAACAAATGAGTATTTTTTCACCTAAAAAGTGTTAAAACATTTCATTGCACTAGAAAGCTGTCGTATGAACTTTATATGATAGCTGTTACAGTGGAAGCGTCACAGGAGTTAACATATAGGAACACCTCAGTAGCCCATCTAAAGTGATAGCCTCTCTCTCAAAGGAATCAGCTTCAAACATTTCAAAAAGGAGGCAGGCTTACAGAAAATCAGTAAGCAGGATACGCGCTAAAAATGAGCAAAAATGTTTGGATCCACATACAAACTTTCCCAGAGACCATTGGAGTCCAGATTTTCAGTACAATCCTCCTTGTGTGCTAAGGCTAAGAATAGTGCCGTCATGCACGGAGGACATCTCCTCCTTGCTTACATGCTCACGCATAAAAATTTTCTACACTTTAAGCATACTTTACGAGGTAACTAAGGGCTTGCGGATTCTTCCTTAACAGTACAGTGAAC
Organism: Pygoscelis adeliae; assembly: GCF_000699105.1. Taxonomy (NCBI): domain Eukaryota; kingdom Metazoa; phylum Chordata; class Aves; order Sphenisciformes; family Spheniscidae; genus Pygoscelis; species Pygoscelis adeliae. The sequence continues at coordinate 1,018,238 of NW_008824996.1, read as the reverse complement.
TTGCGTGTGATACACCCCAGTCGTTCCAAATCACCGAAATGTTCGAACTGCAATGCTGCTTACAGCCGGGCTTGTTCTAGGAGATAACCGGCTACCTTACAGAAGCAGCCTTGCCCTTTTTCTGGAGGCTGTTTCAAACTGGCAAAGCTGGCTGGGGCAATGTATGTGTGAGACACGAAAGGCCAGCGTCCTGGCTTGCAAATGAGGATACAGGACAGAAAGGTGCTTCTGCACCCTAAATTTAACTGAACAAAATGCAAGTTTAAGCTGTCTCTCTTGCAGTTAGACTCCGTTGTATGATACGTTCTTCCAAGGTGCCTGTTTATACCAAGTCTAAATGTACAGTATCAGGATTTAATTCTGGAACGGACTTATACTTCCCATGTAATAAAAATGACTTGTATCAGTCAAAGTATCAGAAAAAGTGTGTATACCATGTACTACCTAAATGGATTTGCCAAATCACCTGAGGGATGATTATTAATAGAAAAAGGTGGATGTGTTGCCTTTGGTAGAGAGTTCATTAACTTACAAGTTAAGCAACAGTTGTTTCAGAAAATCAAACAAACCTGATGGCTGATTCCTCCAATTTTTGACCATCTGCATCACTCTGGAATATTCACATAAAAATGACATATTTCAAAAGTTGTGTGGTGGTTTTTGTTTTTTTTTTTAACAGAAACATTTAATTCTCATTCACAGTTTGCTGTGAACAAAAACTTCAACACTTCTAAGAAATTATAAAAGAAAGTGGTGAGCACATAAGGTTCTTGCTACATCTGTTAGAGAGCAGAAAAAAATCACAGAATCCTAGAAATCTGGGGAGGGGAATAGGAAAATTGGAGAAAAGGGCTGTATCCCAGGGACAGCTACACATGTGACTGAGGCACAAGCACTTATTCCAGTAAAGCTCAAAGTGCCTTACAATGATGTAATTAGTAAAGCGTGGGCCATACCTTCCTAGCAAAAAATTTCAGAAAACTCCACTAAATGTTTTCATCCTGAAGGACTTTTTTTGGGTTTCTCTAGGCAAAGAGAATGATCTAAGCTAATATATCTCACTACCACTAACAGAGAGCGTAACATGTTGCTTAGCCTGCAGTGCATTAATAGTATCTGGTATCCAACTGATATGAGGCAACTCATATTTCTCAGATGATAGAACCCCGTGGCTCAGTTGTGAGATTCCAGATTAAAAGATTTACAGAGCATATAATCATTATAATACTTTCTTACCTAGATTCCAGGGCTTCCTCCATGGCTTCAGTGACAGTATTTCTGTGTCTGGTATTAATTGATAGTATGTTCACTGATTGGAGCTGTGACAATTTCTTGTTGCCCTATTCAGCAGCGACAGATCTTAGATATTTTAGAAAACGGTAATATATGGTTGCTTGGTAAGGGATATGTTGATTTATTCATCTAATTTTTGTAGGATGGCTATGTATAAAGGTCTCTTGTTTTGACACGCGGAGCTGTAGAAGGAGTGACTGTTGGGCTCTGGAGCATTTCTTTTCCGCCTGGGTATTCTTTGCAGCGCCAAAATCTGAAAATGTATTGTTAGATGTTAATCCACCTTGTGAGCTTTTCTGAAATAATCTAGCCCAGTTGGTTTTGACCTTTTTCAATTTGCAAACCTCTAAATGTTTTCCAGTAAAAGACTATGAACCCTCTCTGCGCTCTGAATTTAAGCTAACAGGTAACAGCCTCACTTTCCTTTGTTACTTTTCAGGGATTGCCTGGAAATGGTTCCTTTGCAGTGGTTGCAGGCCAGAGGTTGAAAACCACGTGTAATTTTATGGCCAAAGTCACAACTAGAGTAACTTGGCATAATTCCACTGATTTCAAAGGAAAAATCCTTTGATCGTATCAGTTAGAATAATGGCTAGTTTATTGTACATTAGCTGAGGAACTTCCCCTGGCTTTAGTCCTCCTCTATAGCTTTCATTGTGAATAAGATCGAGCTCCATTTCAATGTAATTATACCTCCTTTGGGAAATATTCCTTACTTGCTACCCAGACTAGAACACATCGAAGAGCCCAAGAGGAAACTTAAAAAATTTTACATGGGAAAACTCATCAGAAAATTCTTAAAATTGTATTTTATGCTTGGTCTCAGATGTATCCTAGATGTCTAATTTTTAAGACTCTTTAGTCAGATAGGACCTTTTATCTCAGTGGTGCAGTGTAACATATGCACAACTCTAATATAAGTTATACAGTTAATAACATAAATTCTGCTTGGCTTCTCCGATCAAGTAGTGCTACTGTTAAAGTCTTGAGCGAGGTATCAATGTCTCTGAATAGAGTTACGCTGATTTACACCAGATGATCATACGCCCAATTATTTTAAGATGCTTGAGGTTCCTCATGAGTGCAAAGGAAATAATGTTGCTGTTTCTTCTGAAAAAGAAAAGCTCAAATAGGAAGGTAGATATTGAGAAAAGTAATAATTAGGTCTGAAATGTTAATAACTGGATATCTTTTCTGAAGATAGCTGAAAGTATTTACATTTTAAAAGACAAGAAAATCTCTGAAAAATTAGAGAAAAATGGAAAATTGTCTTTTATGCTGTTAGTGCCTAGCTCACTTTGCAGTTCCATCACATGACAACGAATAACTAAAGAAAACTATTATTATGCAAACCACTCCAGCACAAAAGGGTATTACATATCTCGTACAAAAGGGGGTTTCTTTAAAAAGCACAGCACATTCAGTGTTTAGGGTTTGCAGTTGAAATTCGTGGCCTTGCTTGCCAATATTATCATGCAGCTGGGTATTATGCTATTGCTTTGCTCCGAGGGGGAAAAAAAATCACAATAAAGATATTCAAATGGGTTCATATTAAACTGTTGTATTCTCTTATGTTGCAATATCAGTTTTAATGATTTTTGGCATCTCTTCTCTAGCACAAAGGTCACAATAAACAAAAGCCATACTGACTTTGATTGCAAACAGAAAATGTCAAAAATGCACATCATCTGATTTAAAAAATTATCACTGGAAAATAGTATTAGGCATTATTTCAGTGTTGAAAATTGAGACAGTTGATAGGATTGGTAAAAGTATTTTTCTCTTATTTAACAGCTATGAGACAGAAGCCCATCTTTCTGTAGAAAAGGCGGCTTTTGACAGAATCTCTTCTATTGGTGCTGTAAAACAAGGGTTTATTATTTTAATTTTAATTCTAATTCATTTTTTTTAGAAATTCTCTCCTATTTAAATAAAAGCAAAATTAGCTGACCCAAAACATTCCGTCCTGGTGAGTGAAAGATGAATGTAATCTCAGAAATCTTAACCTCTTATGACATGACTATTCAAACACTAATTTGGATGAGTAAATTACATTAGTCTTTACAGGGTTGGGTGCTTCCTGCTTCTTCTGTATACAGTCTTAGTCGTATGCCTGTTTTGAACCACCTTACTAAACGTCAATGATTTTTCTAGAATTCTTTTAAAGGAATGTTTTGTAGAAAACAATAACAAGTCACACAGTACAAGTCAAACAGTTTCAGAGGAACAGCTTAAACTTTTTGTCATTTGCATATGTCACGTTCCTTTCTCTGGCTCTTGGATACATACATCTCTGGGTATCTCCAGCCATGTTTTCAAGTCCTTATTTCTGGTTTTGTTTTCTGTTTGTGCCCGAGTTGCCTTAGCATTGCCATCATAGAGAGCTGAAAGATATGCACTCTGTGGTGATTTTATGTACTGAAAAACAAAGAAATGGCACAAAATGAACATTTTTGTAGGAAAAGAAAAAGAAAAAAAAAAGGCTATGAAATGGTTCCTTGGCATGGGTGAGTACAGAAGCCAGTCTCAGACACTGAACACTCTGTGGCATCTAAACACGAAAGTCAGACTAGCCGTGGGTGTACAATAAAGTTAGCAATAAAAAAGAGAAATTTGGGAAGCTGTATAGCAATGATCATACAATTTGAATGTACCTTCATTTCCTTTACATAAAGTACAAAAGATGCCACAAAATACTGTCCCAATCTCACTTGCTTATACATAACTGCTCTTTGTGCTACTTGTTCATTTAATTATAAAGAAACAAATTCCTACCTTCTTATTCCAAATTTTTAATTACTATGTCTTGTCAGGTATCAGCTATGTTAGAAAAAGTAGTGGTGAAAAAAACCCTAATCTCAGTTGATGTACTGAAATATATACCAGGATCAGCACTGAGACAGATGTTAGCATTTCTATACCATTGTGGTCCTGACTTGTACATATACCATCATTTACTACACATGATTAAGCATTCTGATTTTCTTTCTTCTACCCTCTCCTCCGCTATAAGTTATTAAAAAATATAGTTCCAAACTTTGTGTCAAACATAGGGCAAGAATAGAGATGTGCATTTTGTGGTCATCAGCGTCTCTGGTACTTATGCTCTCTACATCACTGCAACCTGATTAACCAAGGTTCTAGCTTTCACAAACTGAAGGAAGCAAATCTATGGGATCAGCAGTACAGCTCTGTAGGTAATGTCGTATTTCCCGAAATACTGTGTGCAGCAACGGGGCACAATGACATAGCCCTTTCAAAAGAGGCAGACGTTATTATCCCCCTTTTATTGAAGGAAAGATTTGGTCACAGATGCTTGAAGAAGTTCAAAGTTTAACGCAGATCCTTGCACTGCCATAGCTACTGCACCACCATGTGGAAAGTTTGCACTGCTCCGATGATTATGATGACTGAAAAATTTTCTGTTTGGAAGACTGTTAGGAGACGAGCCATCCTGACAGTTTTGTTTACTGGCTTTAGTGGAATGTCAAAGTATGTATCTATCCACAGTGGCTCAGAATCCTCCTGGGGAAATACTGGTTTGCTAAGCTTCATGTTGCTCTACGTCCACTGTGCTATTCATAGGATTAGAAGAGCGGGAATTTTGTGCAAGAGGGGAACTGGTTGGAAAGCTGTGTTTCCGTTCTGAGGGGAGTTCTGACACACTGAAATCTGTTTTCTTTCACTGAGGGAAAAAGTCTGAATCTTCATCATTTCCGATAACAAAAGTGTATCCCAAAAATTTGAGTCAAAGTAACTGAAAGGCTTCATTTGACTGTTCAAATGATATAATTCTATGCGAACAGTGGAACTACAATATTTGTGGTGCCCTGATATTATTTGTACCTATAACAGTCTTGCAAAATCAACTTTCCCTTTGAATTCACATAAACATTTCTTTACATTATGCTGTACTTCTTAAAAAAGCAATAACATCAGAAAGTCAAGCTTTGACTTTGTACTAGTGGCACTAGGACAAGTGGTACTACCAACCACTTTGTACAAGTGGCACTTGTAGCAGCTCAGAGAAAATGTCTACAGGAGCATAATCGCCCATCTTCTCTTCACGGATTACTGAGTCATCTCCAAAATATTTATCAAATGATCACTTTCAGGATTAAAATTTTGGTTGTGATACAGCATCTTCCTCCTCATGCTCAACATTCCCAGTTCACTCTACTTAACGATTGTCCCGTCCACATTTCCTGAAGGAGAGAAGGAACAGATCTACGGGGGGTTGTGCTTCCTCTGCCCTGTGTGCCACTGTGTATGGTACAAGCTTCTGAACTTGTGACGTTGGCAATGCTGTGTAAAACATCCTATTAGACTAGCTGGATAGTGCCCGTATGTAATCTTGTATAAATACTAGTTTACTCATGCTTCCATTTAAGTATGATATATTGTTTCCACTTAGCAGCCTTTTTTTTTTAATTCTCGGCTTTTCTGGAATAACCAGAAAAACAATACAAAATAAAGAAAATGCACTAAACGAAACATACTAGTTGCTGGCTGTGATTAATTAATAATTATAAGCCCACCCACACACATAGCCTCCATTGCTAGTGAGTAATTTACTTGCATGAATTCAGTAAAAGCAGACAAATTTCAAAATAATACCTTAATCATTATTATTTTAATGGACAGATGAGCTTGTCTGTTGTCATTGCTTCCAAAAACTCACATTTCTTAAACTGAGAAGGGACACAGTAGGATCCGGTTATTTAGATTGATAAGGAACCAGAAGCCTAACCAAAAACCTGTAGTCAATACACAAAATATTTAGTCTTCATTGCCTACATTTTGCTTTCAGGCTCCCAAATGAGTTGCTCTGACTTACCTGGCTGTAGCGAAGGAGAGGATTTATTGCCATGTTTTCAAGCATTCTTCCGTTCTCATGACAGGAAGCCAGCCAGGCCCTGTGGCAGAGTCTTGGCCATTTGCAAAACCACAGTGCGATGGCTTTCTAAGGAATTAAGTCACAGAGGCTTAATGGCATTAGGGTCCTGGATATCCCTGGCAGAAGCTAAGTGAGCTTCTCACGCCACACTGGAAGACTTGCGCTTCTGCCTAATGCAGCCTCATCGTGAGGCCACATGCTCTTACTGCTCCCCTTCAAAATGGATCTGCCTGACTTATTTTTTGCCCCAAAATACAGTCCAAAAACTTCTGCAGAACTTCTAGGCCATGTTATTAAAAATTCTTGCGTATCCTCTGTGAATTGTTGTAAGTTCTGCTGAAAAGTGAGGGTCAATTCTTACAAAACGGTATTTGCAATTACTGTACCACAACCTAAAATTGACCATAAGCTTGAAACCATGGCACATAAGTGAACTGCATGGTTTTTCCTTCAGTTAAACCATCAGCAAGGCTTCAGAACAAGGTTTTAAAATAGCGCTATTTAAAAAAATAACAATGTTATGAATCACCGCTTCTACAAGACTTTTAGAGGTTCTCTCTTTTCCTGTTTGTAAATCCTTATTCTTTGCATTAAAATTTTCTCAGGCGGGAAAACAATAACGATTTACATGGACAAAAGCAGCTTTTCTCAGTTTTCAGTCCAGCTTCCTCTGAGATCTCATTGACCTCCAAAGTTCAACTTCTTCCAAGAAAGTTTTCTTTGGGATTAATAGCCTTCAGCATAAAATCATTGAGTGCTATAGCCATTACCAGTGCTATAACTAAGGCTGTATCAGCATTTCCACAGAAACTCTTATTTTCAGAGATTTATAGCTTGGCTACAAAAATATAGTTTTATGCTGAAACTTGGCAAAAAAAGCTCAGCCTGGGAGTGATTTTACTTTTTATTTTGAGAAATCCGCACAACTCTGTGGGTGTTTTTATGCTAAAATTCTGAACAAGAGCTTGACTTGCTATCTAATCTACATCCCATTGGTGCCTTGGAGAAATCCCAGCCTGACTTTCTAAGAGTGCAGATCCACTTCTGAGAGATTATGGAAAGGCAATGTAAAAGGGTGTTTAAAAAATGGTTATTCCCTATGTTAAAGATTCTCAAATTGGATCTAGTCACTGCTTCTCTGGAAGATATTTTAATCACTTGAAAATTATAATATTTTTCAGAAGATTTTAGCCAGCCGGACTAACATGTGAGACCAACAAAGTGTTCTGCAGTAGCAGAAGGGTCTGAAAGTTTCTGTTAGCGTCTTCACGCAGAGTAACTGAGGAGCCTGCTGGCCCTTCAGCGGTTGGAAATGCTGACGGGTTGGTGGATGAAAACCCTGTATAGAGGAGGCCCAAGAAAAGCTGAGGTGAGGAGTTTGGGGAAACTGTGGCCTCCTGCCTCTTCAGGACCCATGCCTGTTCCTTGGTGGCTGGGGCTGAGTGCCAGGAGGGACAGGTGAGGGAGAGGAGGAGGCAGACACCTTTCTCTTCAGCATCCTGAAATAAAACCTTCACCAAAATTACAGGTGCTTAGATCAAAACCAGCAGAAGTATTTACACGCTCTGCTTTGCACAAGCCCCTTCAGAAGAGGTTCAGAGGCACCATCTGGAGGGAAAGATGACAGAGAGATGTCATGGCGTTTCCAGTTTCCTTTGTAGGTAATTCCTGTGAAGGGATGACTTGGTCCTGAGTCATTGCCACTAGAGATGGGAATACAAACACGACGCGACATGCAAACATGTTCAAGGCTACAGGCTACAAATGTAATTGCTTCAAAGAAAACTGTACTCGGCTAAGATGATGACCCAGTGCAATACAGTGGTTCCCATGACTACTCATTCATTCCGCGACAGAAATTTGAACAAACCAGAGACAATACCCTGCCCCCACACCCCCCAAATTGGTCACCAAAACTAAAAATGTCCCGTCAGTCTTTCCTCACAAGTATAGGTCAATTCCTAATGCCTGTGTCCAGCAGCAGGACCACTATTTCACTTAGCCAATGCAAATAATATCTTTTCTTATCAATCACTTGCCATGTGAAGGAAAAGGCCAAGATACCCTCTAGACCGTCCCCTTGTTTCAGACATGTCAGTGACTACCACAGTTGCTCCTGCAATCCAGAGAGATCACCCTTAAATTCATTCTGTTCTCTTTTCAAGCAGAAATATATTGGTCCCCAACAACAGCAAGGCAACATCCTCTGAAAATGAAGCACTGGTAACCATGCAGGATCGACGGTGCCACATCTGAGTAGGAAATACCAACCTCCATATCTTTGGGAGTGCTCCATTTGAATCTGATCCAGAAATCTTTTTTGGGAGCAGCTCATTATAACTAGACAAATTCAGTCCAAACTTGAAACTTCTTTTGAAGGCATAATGGCAGGGGAACCTCACAGACGGGATTAGAAGGAAGATAATGAGGTAGCTTTGCAGATGTCTAAAGAAGCTCTTTCCAAATGTAAGGAATGGCATGGGATAAAGCTTGAAACTGAGCGACTGAAAATCTAAGAAGTAGATGGAGGAGGCTGGCATCACGGGCTAATCAGTGAAAGAAGTGATTTCTTGATCCTGAATGAGAGATGATAGGTAGGATGAGGTGAAGCTATGAATGGCTTTGAAAGTGAAGACAAGCTGCTTATATCTGATCGAAAAGGAGTGTTATATTTGACAAGGTGACGGGCTAGGCAGATGATCTCTGCAGTGCTATGCTGTATAGAATCATGCAGGCAAAATTGCATTTTTCAAAAGCAGAGGAATAGGTATTGCAGTAATCAAAAGAGCTTGGTGATAATTTGCATATATATTAATTCTTGCATACTAATCATCACTGAGTAAGTTCTATAACTCACTTCCATAAAGACAATTATTTTTAAAGATTTTTTTTTAAACTTACACTGAAGCATATTGCATGGGAAAGTGAGCATTTTGTTGGATATTTCTAGTAAGATTGTTTCACGTCAGCATTTTCAGTGCAACATTCTTGTAAAATTTCTAGTTTTATAAAAGAAAAAATTACATACTTAACTAAGAATCCTTTTTACATGCTTTTTTTTTTTGTTCTTTGGCTAAAGCTTTTCATTTAAATACAGTACCTGAGGGCATTCAATGCTCATATCCATGGCAATTACATAATGTCTTAGCTGGTGGTCTCGGTTTATTCCTCTCTGGGCTCTGGTAGCAGGAGAGAGGTTGGCCATTATAGCGTGGAGACGACTCTGGGAAGTCAGTGTGCTGGATAACACAGACATCAAGTCACTAAACATACCACCTCCTAGACATACAGATTTAACAGCATTTCTCCACTTTGGACAGTATTACATTATAGCGGTTCTGGCTGTAATACATAAGACATTCGTTTTATTCCCCGTTGTATCATATCCTTCATTTCCCCCATGCAGAGACTGACTGCTGCAGACACGTTCTTCCAGGGCAAGGCTTTTCCTATTAATAGACAACTTGGCTTCACACGCCGAGATGAACGAACAAGGTTTCGAGTGCCTGCCTAATTTAGGCAGACCATATGTCATAAGCTATAGTATCCTGTTAGTAGAGAATAAAATAAAGCAAGATTGAGAGGAAAAATAGCTTCCTAGCATTAGCTGACCTCTCAGACTGAAATTTTCAGAGATGTTTATTTAAGTGTGCTCAGAACTATTTACTTATTCTGTGCATCACATGAAGTTATGCACATTTCTAATGTATTCTCAGTGGGGGTGCTGTCTCAGGAATGGAACTGAGCGTTACCAGAACACAAATAATAAGGTACCGATCCTGATCCCCCCTGCCCCAGAACTGCCTTCAAAGTGTGGCCAGCTTCACATTTTTCTGCTTTGGCTTTCCAACTTGTAAAAACTGGAATACAGTTGTTTACTATTTATTTAGTGTCCCGTGATTGTAGGATATTGCAGAATTTCCTTTGCTAATGTAAAATACACTAGTGGATGAATGTGTTTTTTTAGCAAATTATATTAATTACTATTATTGTTTAACCAGCCCATCTCTGCTGCATAGTTGAAAGAAATGTGCTCTTTCAGACTCTTTGAGTGGTTATATAATCAGCATTCCTCACAAATATTTGACTCATTGGAGCTAGCAATCACATTTTCCTGGCAAGTTGTCCAGTGCTGGGTACAAACAGAGTCAGAGAACTAGAAAATGTAAAAATCAGCATTTCCATTTACTTCCTCCCACTCATCCCATGCATTTCTACTGTATTTTTTCCTTCTTTGCTTTGTCTTTCTCTAAATATCTCTTGAAAAGTAGCATTGCCAGATCATTTCATTCAGGTTACGGAATGGATAAGACCGCGGTCAGCTGACAGGTATACATGCTTGCACTTTCTGAGGTTTTTAGGATGTGCCATTCCGTACTTCCAGTGTAAGTCCAACTTCCATTCCCCTTATGACCCAAATTGGCAGTCCGAGGTTTATGTTGGTACGAAAAACAGAAAAGGAAGAAATTTCATAGCTAACATAACTTACAACTTCATTGCTTTCTTACACTACTTGTGACCGAAAGCAGCAGAATAAAAGATTTAGTGTCTCAAATGAAAGAGAAAAATCTTTGGAGAAGAAAACCTTTGGAAAGAAAAATTTGTTGGGAATGAGAGGAATTTTGTGTGCATATTTCAACCAGTGATCATTTGGCTGCCTTATAAATCTGTAACACTGAATATTGCCTGCAGTTCAGACACTCAAAAAGCAGAAATTAATAAAATGTAACAAATAAAAGCCACACACGGGGAAAAAAATCTTTACAATCAATTATTCACATTTGCAAATACTATAGATACTCCTCACCTTTCTTTTCTACTTAATTTAGTTAGTAACATAGACTCAAAGGCGATGTCTAAAGTTAAAAGAGAACAGCAGCTATGGCAATAGGGAATAATGCTGATTTTAATCAACAGCAAAAGTTACGCAATACAAAGCTCTATGATGTGCCAGACTGTCCCAGAGAAAACAATCCATGGCCCCAGTCCTATAAACCCTTTGGTGCTTTATGCCTGTGGGAGATGTCCATGAGGACCAAGCCCATATCTGTGTGGTATCTAAGAGGAAGAAAAAATTTGAAACATCGCTTTTGATTGCAAATTAGACAGGTCTGTCAATGCTGCCATGTTTCATGGTAATGCATCACCCTGCTGCAATTATCTGTGAATTTCTGGCCATTTGGCTCTTTGGCAACCCAGAAAAAAGGTAGACTCGCCCTATATTCCAAGCAGAGTTAAGGGCCAGGAGTCTGACACTTCACAGGCATATTAATCTGTGGCATGCACGTATAGGTTCATCTACATCTGTGCCATGAATCCTGTATATTTGGGCCACACTGTCCTTAGTTTTTGCAAAAAGGAAGCGAGGCATTTTGGTATTTCAGTTTTAAAATGTCAAGAAAAAGACTTTTTGTTTTATGTTTTCTCTTTTACTTAGACTAGTGGAGATTTAAGGAACCATGTTGGCACGTGTCATTGACAACATTTTAGAGGTTTCCTTAGGAGTCTAGCGAACGAGGGCCCGGAGTTGCACTGCTGAATTTGCTTCAGCTTGCTCAATGCAAAAGAAAAACTGAAAAGCCAGGCTTTGACTAACTGTGTGTTCGCTTTGAAGAATTGTGATTGTTGGCAGAGGAAGGAAGGAGCTAGGACAAAACAAGGGAAGGAAGAAGTTGTTTTTTCTTTCCACCAGCCAGCTCCTTAATTTTTGCTGCCAAGATTATAACCTAATTTACAAGATAAACATAAATCTATTTTTATATTATTTAAATTTAATTTAAATTACAGAAAATTACGTGTCTTTTGGGTTAAAATATTTGAGTGTTCAGAGAAGGGAAAATGAGGGAAATATGCACATGAGGCAAAGGTCATTTTGCTGTCAACAGAAAATAGCCCCAGTCAAAAGAAAAAAGTTTCTGTTCACATTTAACATATTTTTAACTCAGTACATATTTGTTTCCTTTTTTAATGTTATCTCTTATTACAGAGATATGGTCAGAGATCTAAAAATACTTAGGTCTACAACTTAGGTGTTTCAATCTCTAAATATTTAAACGTATCAAAAAATGTGTCCTTGAAAAGCAAACGTGCAGGAGGCCTCCCTGTAGTCCTTCTTGAATAATTTATTTTGGATATCACTAGGGCCAAAAGATGACAAAATAAAAGAATTATCAGAAAAATTTGTTGATTGCTCCAATTATTGAATGTAACATCTCTTAAGACTCATGATGACAGTATAAAAGTTGATGTTGTGAGCTAAGTTGTGAGGATCTTTTCTGTATCAACACTTACTGTCCCAGCTACTATGAACAAATTTTGAATATATCAATACTATTTTCTAATGCCCAGCTGACAGATATGCATACTTGTTTAATTAATAAAAAAGAAATTAGACAGGGACACCCCATTACAAAACTTAGCCACTTAATTATAACTTGTTTAAAAAAAGACTTATTTATGCAACCTTCCCAGAAGAAATGAAAGAAAAAATGTTTGCAGACATTAAAAAAATATAAAATATCATTTGCATTACTTTTTTGTTGTCACATTATAGGTACAAGTCTCACCACAAAGAAAAGCAAGAATTCAGACTTTTGCATAAACAGCCTCTAAAGCAATGGAGCCCTCTATGAGATTCCAAGAATCACTTTTAAACTGAAAGATGGAAAGAATCCACTTCTCCAAAATACGTCCTTCAGACAGTAAGACTTCATGATAGAGACACAGTGTGGGAACACAGTTAAAGAAATCTGTAGCAAATTTAGCTAGAGGTAGAAGATCAACAGTAAGGAGGCTATTTGACTCTGTTTCTGTTGATGTAATCTCTTACATTTATTGGAAGAATAATACCTTCTATGCATTATGTTAAAATTCGACCCTTCATTTCTTTACTACATACTTACAATACTGATTCTAAAACAAATCTTTTCTCTGCCACTAAGGAACGTAGGTGGAGTAATGGGCCCATGCCTAGAAACATAATGTGAAAAATTTGTGAAAATAAAAAGAGTGAACTTCAGAAAATGAAGCAGTGTTTCAAAGAAAAGAAAAATCAAGCAGCCAGACTTTGCCTTTAAAAATTTTGGAGTTTTGTTAGATTATGGCCAACAGAATCACATAGTCAACCAGATTTTGGACCAAGCTGTAGGTTCAATATGTAGGCTAAAAAATACGTAGACTATAAATGTAGTTCAAAAACTTACTTATAACAGTATCACCATAAATGTTAAGGCATCCCATTCTCATAACCAAAGTGCAAGTAGGGAAGAAATGATGTCAATCATTGGAGTCTTTATTTCAGTTGCCAAATACCCTCAGCTACAACTTCTTTGAATGGGGACTGAGGGTGCTTAACACTCCTCAGAAATTAGCCCGTAACCAGGGCTAAAGAAACAGAGCTGCAAACATCCAAACAGGCTTTTCTTCAGTTTGACCAAATTTCCTAATGACAATCATCTTCATTTTAAAAATTTGGAAATGACTATGATCATTCACAAGTAAGACACTGTGATTTTACTTAGTTTGAGTTCCTACAGGGTGAAAAACTTTGCAGGATCTCTCTTCCTAATGGATGATGAAAGACAATGGATGTTTAGTGTAGTGTTTTCCTTTTTTCTCAATATGATAACTACATTTTACTTAGCTGGAAAAGCTGTGATGCTACGTCAGTGAGTGGTGCTAAACCTGATTCTGAAGCAAAAATAAGCACTTATACTTCTAGGGATCGTAATGGTCTGTCTGGAAAAAAGTCACCTAACTGTGGGATCTGAGATTTAACCATGGAGTATTTCATTTTTGGTGGGAAAGAAACAGCCTTCCCCTTCCCCAATAAATAAAGAAACTAACTGAACAATTCAGTTTCTCAGAATATTCAAGGGTGCCAAATTTGTAATGAAAATATTAAATGTTTTCTCTGATCCTTTTTGGGCAAGTATCTCATGTGAAGCCAGTATCTGGCATGCCTTAAAAACTATACAGCTCAAGAGCCAAAGAAAATAGGAAAGGCAGCAATCTCTGAGAAACTTCCTACCCCTTTTCAGCTGGTGGGACTTGGACTCCCGTAGGATGTCATAAAAACCAGGTAGTCTCTGGGGAAAGCACTGCAAGGTGGAGAAAACAGGGTTACGTTTTTGACATTTTCCTCAAAAAAAAGTTACAGTTTTTTATTATTATTTAGGGTCCAGTAAATTTGAAACAATCCATTTTTAGACAACAGTGTTTCCCAGCTCATCCATAACCATCAGGAAAATGGCCTACTTCTGTACGTCTTCCTCGATCGGCATTGCCAAATGGAAAACTTTAGCCCTGATGTAGTCTGAGGACACAGTATCTGGTAGAGAAAGATTTTGGAGCTAACATTCAGGTTTTTAATGGCTTTATCTGAGTTGATATTTAAATAAATATGTAAAACATAAGCCCCTACTTGGAACAAATAACAGCCTTTATCAGGAATCGGAACTTGCAATGCCTGTTGTATACCTTTTTCTTTCCATCTCAAACCCAGATTGGCGTTTTACCCTAAATCTGTCTAGTGCCTGGAAGTGTCTGAATGCCCTCCTCTCTCGTTCCTGAAAACATATTTGGTGAAGGCTGAATTAAAACCTTCCTTTCTAGTTATATGAAGTTTCATAAGAAACCTTCCTCTGCTGTACACAGACTTATTTGGAACAGTGAAAAGCTAGAAAATGCTCATGACATGTAAGCCATTGACAGTACTTTTTTTTTTTTAATCTGTTCATGTGAGGAAAACTTAAGACATGAGCTTCACAGGACTTTACATTTTAGTTCTTCAAAGTACTTGTCATTTAATGAATACATATTTAGGTCTAGCCGGGGACAGAGTCATGGTGAAATTTCAGTGGAACTACACCTCTTGATACCAGCTGAGAAGCAAGCCGTGGGTGGGCTAGCAAATTCCTGTCTGGGGAACTGACTATGATCAAGAGAAAGGGAATTACAAGGAGCACATAGAATCACAGTAGTGTAACGAGCAGAGCCTGTGCTTCCACACTCTGTTCTTACTCTAGAAGCGGTACAGTAACAGCATTTTAAGGACATTTCCTGAAATGAATATCCATCTAGACACATTTAAACACGTCCATAAATAGGGACTTAAAATATTTTGAAAAATAACTATTAGTCTAACTTTCATTTATTTTTTGGAAGCTATAGATGAGTTCACTGTTGTGACATGTTGCCTCTGAATTCTCTTTTATCGTTGACAATAAACTATAGGTATTAAAAAAGCGTTGCTGTACTTTCTGTAGGGGGCAGTCTGATCAAAGTTTTTATTTTGTTTTCTAGTAGGAAAAACATTGGGAAAAACTGTTTTGCCAAACCAACATGTAGAACATTAATGATCAATGTCCAAAATGCTTTCAGTGCTGGTTAACTAGAATTATTTTAAAATTTGTCTAGTGGAGTATTCAGAATGAGTCATGTAGAAATGAATATTTATGTTCCCTCTGACCTCAAACATTTGTGGCCTTGTACAAGGTCACATAAGGAGACTGTGGAAAGCTTCCACATAACTTACTTGATAATTTCTCTCTTTAGTTCAGCAAGCTGTGTATGTGATATACACCACATGGTTTTTGGTGCATTCAGAAGCACATTAAGTTCTCATAAAATTCATTTTATAGCTATTTAATTGTGAATGACGATAACTGAAAATATATAAGGAATGTTGGGGCAGGGAGACAAATTGCAAGGGATAGCATTTTGCTGCTGCTGCTGGGGTTATTTTTAAATCTGCCAATGATTCTGTCACCATTACACATGCTGTTTTTCCCAAAAAGATATTCTGAACACAGCATAAAATTCCCAATCCAAAGACTAAGGATTTCAGAAAAATAAAATGCAGAAGCAGCTGTCTGGGTTCTTGAAATCTTTCTTGGGTCTCCTAAAATTATTTTTCCAGAGTTACTGTCTTCTGTGTTTTCCCGACATATTTAAAGTCTTTAAAATATTTCTTATACAGATACAAAAGCACATATTAAAGAGCATGATTCAGATCAGAAGGACCGATGAGTCAGTCATATGCAGCAACAAAATGAAGCAAATGACAGGAAAAACCAAAATGGCAGATTAAGGATTTCCTTAAAGTCTGAACAAGGAAACTCAAATCACACTGAATATTATGTTTCATACGGGGGGTTATTTTGCCACTTGAAAATGTGGACTAGCAGGCAGGACCTAGAATGATGAAATTCCAGTACCCAAGAACCACAGACATCTCTGGAACTGTATGCAGTGCTTAGCAGCAAAATGAAAAGGTTCAGGGCTCAGAAATTTCTAGCACTACAATGTCTTTCAAAGGGCAGACTGAAACAAAACTGTCCTGCTGCAGAATGAATCTTCAAATACATGACTTTGCCTAGAGTGAGAATAATAGAAATACCGCTGGAAAGAACATTTTTGGATCAACAGAACATTATGGACAATATAACAAAAATTTTATTGGTCGGAAAAAATTAGATGGGGGTTGAAAAGGATGGAAAGCATGAATTCACCTGTGTTAGCTTGGAGGACAAACATGAAGGTATTTATTTATTAGGTTCCATTATGAATTTTCAGTTGCTCGGTTAATCTGAGGCCAAAGCAATAAACAAATTTATTTCTTTCAACTTTTAAATCAGCTTTTAAAGGCCAGTAGTACTGAGTTAAATAGGAGCTATTGCTAATAGGGCTGCACCCGTTTATACCAGCACAGAACTTAGCCCACTGCTGGAATAAACAATTAGGTCACGACTTTCCCGATTATCCAGAAAACAGAGAATATGCTGTTGGAACAACCTCGGGATACATCCTTCATTTACTTGTTTTTTTCTTAAAAAAGATAAAAAGATGGCGATTTGAGTGGGATACTCGTTAGTATAGGTGAGTTTGGGTAGTCTTCACTTAGCAGCCCCGAGGGATCACTACACTCAGTAGACAGTTGGGATTGAGGGCAATTTTCTGACTTGCGAGGGTGGCAGCCGCAGACCAGGGTGTGACTGTGTCACTGCTCTTGTCTTCCCCGCTCTACTGATGCAGGCACTACAGCAGTAGCAGCTCAGGGCTCTGCTGGGCCACGGGTGGGCATGAAGCCTTCCCTCCTTCTTCCTAGGACATATCCTGGGATCTTTTATTCCCTGAACAACTGCTCCTTGCCTCCTGCAAGAAAAGATGCAGACTCAGTTGAAGCATCTTGCATGCTGAATTCAAGATTTGGGCCACCAGCTAGCCCTGCCAGTTTGTTACATGGGATAGAAAGCTGTTTTCTTGATAAAAGTCCCACGACAGATGTGAAAAGGATGCTCTGTGTGTGTGTGAGGAAATAAAAGAGGAACAAAATCCTCTCTCTACAGAAGACTGCAGCTAAGCTTCCACTCGGTTAGCTACAAAAGGGTGAGTTCCACATGACTTGTTTCAGGCAAAGTATTTTTATGGCTGCAGAAAATAACAAACTACAAACATTTAAAACTGTGAGATACCTCATATCTATTAAAAATATTTCTGTTTTCTCAGACATTCATAAGACCTATGGCTTACCACTATCCAAGTATATTGGGACTCTCATTTGTATTCTTGTTATACCCTGTATCTTCATTGATGTCTAACTATTAACCTCTATCAGCATAAGAATTGCAAAATATCATGTAATTAATTTACGCAAGTGAGATAGTTCTCCCAGCTCATAAAAACTATTAGCTATAATGGCCACATTAATTACTTACAAGAGTAAGACCAACTTGAGGCTTCGTTTGGCATTAACTTTTCTAAGAAGAATGTTGTCAAACGCTGACCTCCCAGAATCTTTGTTTTTTCTCCTTGATTTCCTCCTGCCTTCAGCATCAACTAATCTTACATGTCTTCACAGATCCAGAATATAAAAAGGTAGTGCTCCTGTGTACCGCAGTTCTCTGGGGCTGCCAGGTAGGTATTACTGAGTCTCCCTTTTTAGAATTCCTTTTAGAAAAGTCCTACAGATTTGTAGACATGAGATTTTTATGAAAGCTTACTGAATTCAGGAAAATATACTAATCTTCTAAAATTGGGTCATTTCACTGAAATATGCTTGTTAGAGAGTTATCAGATCCATCTTCCAGGAAAATTGTCAGATCTCAATAACAGCACTTAGTCACTCTTTCACAGCATGACTCTCAGCCTTAATCATCATCAGTAAAGGTAGGGCTTGCCTGTTTGATCCTTCTAGGGAAGTTATTAAACCATGTTACTCCAGCTGAGCAATATCTTAATGGGGAAATACCGCAAAATGGAAAACTAAACTAAATGTTTTCTGAACTAAATGTTTTAATCTACTGAAAGAAAGCTTCTAAATGAAAAAGAATGGCCCACAATTCAAACCAGAAGGTAGAGTCATTGCTTATCCATTCCTGCCTATCTTCAACATGGAAGAAATAATAAACAGCATAAAAGGCCGAAGACCTACCTGAAAACAGAAAGGGTAAACATCAATACCGTCAGACGCTAAGGAATATGACTTTGCCAATTAATGCTCTTATCTTCCGTAATCTAATTGGGAGCTTGCATGAATAGTTGATGGATGAGAACAGATAGCAGGGAAAGGCAAGTCAAGATCTGTCACACTGGGATCGCTTGCTGTCAGACAGTGCCAGGCTTGGCCACCACTGCTCCCCACGCAAGCCGGCTGCATCTGCGAGGATGGGAGAGCGTGCTGGTGCCCTAAGGCAAAATTCTACCCAGCTGATGAAAACATGGATGGGTGGCTCGTGCTTTCTGTAAGACATTTCCATATCGTGAGTTTTAATGAGGCAGTACCCCGTGCACGTCTTCACACAGCCCTGCCCCTTGCGCCTCCTTGGAGTACATCGTTTCAGGCCCTTGACCCTGCAGACTCTCTAACGCTTCATCTCCCCATCCCTAACCCTGAACAGATCCAGGACTTCAGCACGGCTCTCACACAAGCAGATGGCCTACCAAAGGGCTAGTGCAAAATGTTAATGGTTTTGTTTCTGGAACAAACAAGAAAGAAAGAAAGAAAGAAAAAAAAGACTGAATCTGGCTGAACACTAACATTGAACAGAAGCAGCATCTAACCAAAGTGTCTCTAGAGCAGGGAAGAAAGGTAAAACTGGCTGAAGCATGTGCAAAGCAGTTTGGGAAGGCACTGTAAAACAACTAAATAGTTTGCAACCTGAACACTGTCACATGAATGTCATTGTGAAGCAGCCAACAATGAAATAAACCTACTGCATCAAACCGAAATAAGGACAAAATAATCATACTGTGTAGTCAATCCCTAAATAATGTAAAGTAGGTACCACAGGAAACAAGACTGAATTAATTTGCAAACCATGTGGCTGTCAATTAAGTGATATATTAATATGTTATAAGCAAATATGTTGTTAGACACAAGTTCATTATCTATTAAAGGATACCGGATAAAAACATACTACAGTCTTGTCATTTGTGTTATTAAAGGCATGTTTAATCTCTAATTTATATAAGGTTTGGTGTTTGTGGGTTTATAATAAATAAGGAAGGAAAAGAATTACGGGAGTGTTGTAAAAGTATTTCAATTAACTTTTTATTGTTATATCTTAAAACATGTTTTGTAAGTCCTGTCCTTTATCCAGAATTAGACATGCACAATAATTACCTTTTCATTTATGGCATACTCTTGTTTTTAAGAAATACATGATGCTTGTTTAAATGGACTTTAGGAGTGATTAATAGTTCGTTTTATTAAATGGAACTGTGATTTGCTATGTGTATTGCTAAAGGATGCAGTTACTAAGACACTAGTTAAACAACTGGAAGTTGGTTGCACATGTAAATGGATGGAGACCGCATTCTGTCATGAATTTGTGCAGTTCTTAGAGATCTCAGTGAAATATTTTGAATGTTGATCAGACAGAAGCTGCATGTATTTAAACAGATAATTCTTCATCTTTAAGACAGGTAAAAATAAGATAGTATTAAAATTAGCTGGGGAGACTTCAAGTGACCGTGACCATGCCCAAGTGACCACCCCCCCCCCCCCCAGCTCTATTTTAAAGTTTAAAGGTTTAAAATGCCCCCCCCCCCCCCCCCAGCTCTATTTTAAAGTTTAAAGGTTTAAAATATTTCTAGTTTTCATCTGGTGATATTTATGGTAGAAGGCACAGATATTCTCTGAAAGAGAGACCAGCACATAACAGTTTTCTCCTTCCTTTCCTCTCTGCAGGTGAGTGCCTTAAACGGCAAACCCTAGAGTCATGTTCCTTCTTGCTTGCTCCCAGCTGTCTTAGTTTCCTTCCTGCAAGCCCCACTCAGTACTTAAGAAATTAAAAAGTCATAAGCACCAACACTGAGGACAGGGCTTCATAGCTTGAAGAGATGAAAGGTCCTTCCTTACAGCTTTAACCGAAGCCATAATTGTAAACTTATCTTCCAAAGGGTTAAGGGGAAAATGTTTGTTTTTTCTTGCGCAGGTTTTCCTACATGTGAAGACATTTTTTCCTCTCATTAAGTGTTCAAAACCAGAAAGACAAGGAAAAAGAGCCCAACTACTATTTTCTGTACTAGCATTTGAATTCCATTTACAATATTTGCATTGGGCATGTTTAGACATGTCCTTTTTCTTTTTTTTAAGTTTCCCCTGTTCATCTAGAGCAACAACATTCAGATGTTGCATCAGTTCAACACTAGGTGAAAAAACTAACTAAAATCTGAACAGGCCTTTTTATCGCTTGATTAGATACTTCTAATTGGGGTAGCTGATCTAATTGATAACAAAAGTACTTAAGTCTTTTCCACTAGTTTCCTATGCTAAAGAAATTTTTAGGGGCAGTAGGTGAAGATGATTCAGTTTTGAATGCATAAGTACAGCTTTAATAATACAGTAACACTCAGCAATAAATCATTAATTTTTAAGAATAGCTGTTGTAAATTTAAAGCTTAATACTTTATAGTTCTAATATGTTTAATAAAAATAGTTTAAATAATTTCAAAGAATCTAATGCATTACTAATTGCTTCCATATATGCTTCTGGAATTAAATATTACAACAGAATTAATATTAAATTGGATTTTATATATTATTCAAGACAAGTCTTTGTCTCTATCCCTTACGACTAGATAGCAAGTAAACCGTGGCTGGATGCTGTTTCTTTTTATGGGGTTACAGCATAAACGAGGATCTGGTCACAGTGATTAAAGGGATTCTAAAAGTTACAACAAACACTGCAATCAGGCATGAGATTAATTGGTAGATCAACTACACACTGGCTCCATAGGCGAGCAGAAGTCAACCTCCAGCAGCAAAACAAAAGTATACTGCCTCTGGCAACTAAATCAGGATGACTCCAATACCAGCTGTTTCTGGAGCAAAACCAGGCGCTGCCAAGAGGTGCCAAAGACAACCGGGACCCACGAACTTGGCCTCCCGTTAGTACCAACACGCTGAGACAGAAGATGGCATGCACTAAGCAGAGTGAGGGAAAAGAAATACTACTCCTCCCATTTCGCAGACAGAGAACGCGGAGCCTGTGGGAGAAGCTGTCTGCTTCTACTCGCAGTGAGTGCAGTGAAAGCAGCTGCTTTTAGTAGCCAAACTAAATGCAGAATGGCACTGTGCCACAGACATCTCCTAAATGACTTTCTTAGGCAGGGACAGAAAAGGAATCCAGTCAGATGGTCTCCAAAGCCACTGCCTTAACCACAGCTCCCTTTCTGTTGCCCAATTCTCCCTCCTCCGGCTGCCTCTCTCCCTCCCTGGCCGTGCTGTCGGAGGCGATTCACACAAGAGCAAGAGAAAATGGACTTTGTTAAAAGACCATCCTGTGCAATCCCTTCTGTTTTCCTCACTTTTGGGTCACCGGAATGGTGTGCTCAAAATTCAGCTTTTATAAAATTTATGACCTTCAATCATCCTCTATTAAACCCAGCAGCATTCCTCTAAACTACTGAATGACATTTCCTACCGGTTCCTTTATATTGCACTGTGTGAAATAATACAGATATTATATGTAACCTGCAATTACGGATAATTGGGTAACATCCCCAGAAGCCAATTAAAAAAATATCAGACTTGGCGATTTCTTTTGGATATGAAGAGGGACTGGTTTTGCCATCTTACTTTAGTGAGGTTATATATACATCTACATACATATAGGAGTTACTCATGGATGTAACAGTAGCAGATCTGAGTGATAAGCATTATAATTCAACAATATAGCATCACTGTCACTTTTTGAACTCTGGATGAAAAATATCAAAGAGCATATTTGCACTCTATTATGAAGTAATGAACATATACAATTCATTTCACATCTCACAGCTGAATAGTGCCTGTCAGAAGATGCACTTTGATTTTTGTTAAGTGCAAAATCCACATTTTTCTTTTTGTACCTTTTAGGCATACCAAACCATAGCATGGAGTCCATTGAGGGCTATGCTGTCCTAAGAGGATCATGCAAAAAGAAAATATTTGTGTCTTCGGGGGTGGGGGGGGAGAGGGAGCCGGAATGGGGGGTGGATTTCCTCCTCATTATTTCAGGTCTGATTGCTTCATGTAAAATAGACCAGAGCTAAATCCTTGTCTCTTCCTTGCCCTCTCTTGATAGCGCGTATTTGTATGGGACAGGGATGGAAATGCAAGTGTTTCTAATTATTCTGCTGCTTAGATAGACCCTGAAGTGGCTGACCGCTGGAATTTGAGAGTCTTTTTTATCTGACTAAATGACAGTAAAGGGAAATCAATAGCTGTAGGGCCAGACTGGACACTTGTTCTGACTCTGCTTCGTTCATAAGATCCCTGTAGGCTGGCTAAATCCATAGTCACTGCAATGTAATGGGTACCAGCCTATTTCTTGAGCCTTAACTCCTCTTGGACACCATTGCTGCAGCATCTTCTTGGAGACTTTTGGCAACCAGAGCATGCCAGAGTAGCTGATCTGGACAGGGATACTGAAGCAGCTCTCCTCGCACCCTCCCTCCCCCTCCTCCCCTAAGTACTCTAGGCACAGAAATTCCCTTGTATTCAGCCTAGGCTTTATGTTAATTAAATTTCAAAAACTAGACAAATGCAATATTTCAATTCCACAATTAAAAAGAAAAACATGATTGTCATGAACTGTCAATCAGCAACTAAATGCTTTGGTTCCTAGGGGAAAATTCATCTAAATACATTGTACTTGACCAGCATTTCTCTTTCTCTACACTTTAATGTGTTGGTCATAAAACATCTACCAGAGAGGATACAGGTGCTATAGATGATTGCCTGTATAGACAGGAATAGGCAGGAGCCTGAACATTATATTTATTGGCTTGGCTGTTTATCCTTTAGGCTAAGGTTGTATGCATTAACCTAGCCACTTCCTAGGTTTATTTTAAAAGGAAAATTAAAACACACGCCTAGTAATGCTAAAATTTAAATGATTCCAGGTGTGGTGTTCAGCGATCATTCAGTTAGGCTCTTGTTAAAGCTTTTGTAAGAGATTTAATTTACTCTGTTTCTGTGAGGCAGTGGTGACTTGCCTGAGCTATCTGCATGAGGAGTGCAGCTCTGAAGGCACCATCCCCAATGCCCTCTGAAACAGATGAGACCTGCACAACTGGCAGCTGAGTAAGTGCCTTCACATGGCACTGGTACAATACGTGTTCGGCCTGCAGCATCTCTTTTGACATGGTGTTGTCAGGAGTGGCTCTGGCTCTGCAAGGGAAGGTGAGCCAGGGGACTGGAAAGGGGACCAGAGTTAACAAAGGCGACAGCAAGGGGGACGGGCCCAGGCCGTGTTGAGGGAGGGCACTGCAATGCCTAGGAGGACAGGGACATGGGTATGAGTGTGTTGAAGAGAGGGAAAAGGATGTGTTAGGGAAGGACTATAAGGAACATCAGGCAAAGCAGGGCAAGAGAGACCTCTTTCCTTTTCCTGAACCTCCTCGGTAAGTTGCTCAGCCATGTATCAGTGATGGCTCAGCAGCAGTGACCAGGTGGTAGAGGGCTGGGGTGCAAGACACTGGCTGTACAGCGAGAAACTGGAGGAGCGTGTCTTCACTAGGAGAGTGGCGGCAGTAGAAACCTGGTCTTGATTTGGGCTGTTGAGCTATTTGCAGTAGAAAGGCAGGCACTTTGCAGATGAACACACGGGAAGAAAACACGGCAATTAAGGGAAAGGGATGGGATCAACATATTTGAAGGGAGTGGGAATTGCAGCACGTATTGATAGATCTTTTAATGGATAACTCATTAATCTGTTTTATGCATGCTTGGACTTAGACATTTAGAGGTCATTTAACACCCCACTAAATTATACTGTGTACAACAAAACTCATACCATCTATGTAGGGAGTATGCTGGCAGATGATGGTACTTCCAGCCTTGCTGCCGGTCTTATTTGCTTGGAGACAGGTTGCGTGAAGCGTCAATTGTATAACCATCAACACGTAAGAGAGCTGTACCTGAATGTTGGATAAAGAAAGAGAGCGGGACATGGAAAAGGAAAGAGCAAACATTTTAGAGAAGGCAAAATTATGGGGTCCACAAAAGCATGAATAATAGTGACATTTTATTTTCGTTGTATAAATGACTTTTAGAGTAAGGCACTTCTATCAAGTTCCCCAGAGCTGTATTAATTTTCCAGTTCTGCCACCAGCTTCCAATGTACTTTTGCAAGCCACTTAATCTTTGAGAATATATAAAATACACATTTTATTAGTTTCAAGAAATAAAAATATGATTGCCAGAGTCCTCTCCTCCCAAATCCAAACCCCATGACCTTCCTGAAAGTAAATCTCTTTTTGAGATTTCGGTATTCTGAAGAGTGCTGAGCACAGCCTAAAATCCACCCCAGGCCTCCTTCAGATGCACGGGGCCATCTCTTCCACACAACTCGTGGCAATGCAAGAACAGTGCTTATGTTTCCTACTGGTTTGCTACTTTCGCTGTACTGGACAGAGCCTCCTCACAGCCATCCTCTAAAACAAAGAGGGTGACAGCAAGTTGCATTTCCTTAGGTGTGGCTAAGCCATGTAACGTAAACAGAGCTCATTTTTGTCTCTGCTTTTCATTTATCCCTAAGAAAAATACTGCCTGGTTATATTTAGCATTCTGAACCACTCACGAGAAGGGGCACTGGGCAGGGTTCGTGGTTTCTTCAAGCGATCTGCTGATCACACCATCTTGGGTAAGTCATCCCCTACACACAGCCATTAATTCGCTGTGTAGTGAGTTCTTTGGGTTTGCTTCTTTTTTAGAGGTCAGTAAAACTCCTTTTCTTTGTTCACCAGCAGAAAAACCTTACCTAGCAAGGCACCCAAGCTCGGACAGGACAGAGCATGCCTGGCAAGTCTTTTGTTCCCGTCTCAGAGTCCTCCAGGGAGCTGCCCACCTCCCAGGCCAGAGCTCCTGCACAGCTAGCTCTTCAGTCAAAGGAGATCAAAGGTTTGGCACAAGCTTTGCCCCTTTTTAGCTTCTCTCCAGCACAACTGGTCAACCATATAGGAAACAGATACATCGTCTTTCCCTGAATGGTGATGCATCAGGACTGTCCCATGGGCTGGGGAGCTGCAGGAGAAGCACAATGCCACCAGGTGATCCTTCCAGGGTGAGGTGGCTCGCAGGGTGCCCACAGTAGCAGTTACAAGCCAAATTTAGTAATGAACATTTAATGCCATTATTTAAATATAGAAGTAATGCCAAAAAAAGGCCTGGGGTTACGTCCCGTACATGGAGGTTCCTCAGGCTTGCAACTCCCTAGCAAGGGGATTCCTCACTGTTTATATCAGCATATTTCTCCAGGGGATGTGCCATCTTTGCTACAGTTTAAGGGATTCACCTGTAAAACCAAAACAAAGCCTGTTGGGAGATTAGAGAACTTCAAGAACAGGGCAAGAGCAGCTGTTTT
>NW_008824996.1:986787-992172 GCF_000699105.1 Pygoscelis adeliae | reverse complement strand
TTTCCTTTGTAGGTCAAGATAAGAATCATATTTTTACTTGCAGGAAATGAGTTTAATTTCTAAATACCAAAGAACAGTATGAATATTTTTCTGACCAAAGGCAAACTAAATATCTTTCTGATGTGGTAGACATGCTGATTATTACAGGTAGTCTCAGTAATCCGTATAGGGCCATCTTAATTTTCTCCCCTGAAGCAAAAAGAACTTTATTATCTGTAGCTGAGATGGAATTTGTTGAAATGGAGCTCAATAACTACTAAACAAACAGGCCAAAAAATGAATGAATCTAGGGGAATGAGTTGAAATAGTGAGATACATCATGAAATGTGATTAATGACACCAAGGGAAATATAAAATAACATGTTTCCCTGGAAATGGGCTGTAAGTGCACAATGTCTGCACAATATTGTGCATCTGCAGTTCTCTGTCCTGCCACCTAATATCCAAATTGTCTGCCAGTATAAACACAGCTGCTAAATGTCTTCTACAACTGCAAAAATAATGAATCTCCACTTTCTTCCCAGCTATTGAAGTATATTTTTACAGAGACAAATGCAATGTTTACCCTTGTTCAACAGAAGACAACGTCAATGCCCAACATATATGTCTTATTAACACACGTTCAGATTCAAATACCATAGATCAAAGAAACGGGATGGCTGTTTTATAGCATCCTTAGATGAGCTGAGACTTGATGTTTTTGGCTTGAATAATTTCTCATCTGGTTTCTGCATAGACGTTTGCCTACCCATCAGTATAGAATCGCCGTTTTAGTTGGTTTTGACCATCACTACAACTTCACGGAATCTAGCAGGACTGTGAGGGAAGCATAAGAAATTGCCTGTATGTAAACTCTGCTTTCCACATTGTGGATTGGCCTGCAGACCCTGGTGGATAAGTACTGTGATCGGTTTCTCCCCAGCCTGGAGACATAGGTCTGCAGCAGCCGGGGGCGTGGGAGACTCCAAGTAACAATTTTCATGTTATAATACTAGCCTGGACTGTAAGAAGTAATTTAAGATAATTTACTATGTTGCATTTACTGAAACAACTTCTTTTCAGAAAATATAACTAAGGAAAACCCAAGTAAAATGGAAAATGATAGTCAGGATTTTCAAACACTGTACTCTGCTTGGTCTTTGCCCAGAGGAAGAGAGCATAAATGGGAAAAAAACCTGAACAAAAAAAGAGAGAAATAAAGCTTCATAACCTTAGGAAGGGTACCAATCTATTTTTATGCTTCCTGGAATGCTTAGAACATTTAGTCTTACTGGCCACAAGAAACCACTTTTGTTGTGCAAAAGGTTTCACACATGAACTGAAGCCAAGAGTTTTTTTCATGGCACTGTGGGAAGAAAAAACATTATTGTACAGTTTTCTGAACTACAGACAGAAATCAGTCTGTAGACCTGCCAGGTAAAAACTTTCTGAATTTAAGAAAACACCGCCACTCCTCCCAGCCTCCTCCAAATCATAGTCTTGAAATTCACCTCTTTTGTTATATGGAGAGAAAATTGGCACCTAATCATGATTAGGCACGCAAGCAAAGTACAATTACTACTCCAGATTAGCTAAAAACTATGCACATACTATCATTTTTTGTCAGCCTGTCTCTCCCAACCTATACTCCATTTTTATCTTCTCCATCTGTTACAATTCATCAGCTGGCATCCTATGGGGCAAAGAATAAGCTTTTCTCTAGACTTGTACATGAACTAGCTTCAGCCCACTTTTCCACTGGCTGCAACAGAAATACCAAAGACTTATAATAAACATGAGGGGTTTTTTTTCCTGTCAGAAAGCAAGATAGATCATAAATTTTAATAAAATTATAGAAAAATTCAAATTTTACATAAAAATTAATCATTAAAGTCAGATTAGGAAGATTCAATTGGTCAGACCATTATGATAAGGAATAAGATACAACTTGAGTCCTTTGTTGGAACTTCCAGTTATCTTTCTCTATTTAAATTATTTTTCCAGATATTTAATTGCAAATGTTCCTAATCTATTGCCCTACCAGGCAGAACATAGCTTTTGGATATCACTTTGCCAGTGATCACTCATGATCTGCAGTTGTGCTCGATACAGTTCAAAGTTGCGAAGTGGATCAGACTGGCATGTTGGGGAGAGGGAAGGGTCCAAGACCTCTAAAAATAGCCGGTCCATCTTTACAGCAGGTAAATATATCTGCACCCTTTTATCTGAATCTTGAAGTACTCACTTTGAGCATGTCAGCTAGCAGAAAACAAACTGAAGTGGAACCCAGACTTTCTTGCTGCTAGACTGAAATGCACAGTTGGACCGAGGAGCCCAGTTCTCCAAGTTCGTTAGGTATGAGTTTGAACTCCAAGTCTTTGTATTTTTGTTCAATAGCTTCATATTTTTAAGTAAAGGCTAGAGCTGAAACAAACAGTTGCTCCTGCTGAGAAGCTGTGTTCGCATGCTGTTCTCATCCTCTGGGTTGGCCCTGAGGAGCAAACCTCAGCAAGCACACAGCGGTGCTCTTCCAAAGCAGCATGGCTTTGGATGCCGCCTCACCGGGGTGGAATAAGGTCGTGGTGCTAGGTACAGCTGTCGATTGTGCTAGAGTAAAGGCAGGCTAATGCCTTTAAAGTATGTGGATTTATTCTATTCCCACAGTTATTCTGGCATAAATCACAACAGGAATTTGACTACAGTAGCAATATGGGCAGAGGTGGGCACAAAATGCAACGAGAATAGACATGCTGGAAGACAGTGTCTGATATTACGCCCCAAAAGCAGGCAGGAGAGAGAGCAGGGGATGAGCAATGCAGAGGTGAGAGTCCTGCCTTACAGATTCTGCCTGGAAAAGCAACAGCTGAGAAGTGTTCAAGTACCAATAAAGAAGCAGAATTGAGCTCTCCTGGTTTTTACATGAAAGGCTTCATATCACATCATGAAAGAAGTGGGGAGGATTGCCAGCCTTTATTCACTACACATTTCCCTTATTCACTCCGCTTTTTTTTAAACGAAATCTCCCTCGTTTATGAATCTGCTAAAACACATAGCTTTTCACAAAAATAGACAAATATGACTGCAAACTGTCAAGGTAACAAAGAAGGCTTGGATAAGGACTCAGGTCACTGGGAAGGCACCACATACTATGAAAAGCCCTTGGATGATGCTGAGCAAAAGCTTGCCAAAATGCACTGGAAAAAATTAAGTGGCCTGATCATTACAAGAGATCAGTGTGTGCAATTCCCAGCCACTTCAGTGTGAGTTGCTCATGGGTACTGTCCTGTGATGGTTGGACTTGAGGGATTTTAAAGAACTGTATACAGAAAACCAAACCCTGCTCAGATCTACCTCTGTTTCCACTGTAAGGCTACAGGAGAAAAAAAAAAAAAGGAGAAGCAGTTTTCAACGCAACTGTCTTCTTCCTGCTGTAACAACATCTTTCATGTGTCCAACAAAACAAATCCAAATATCACCACAAACGCACACCTCTCAGGAAGTCTACCCTCACTGCTGGCTTCAAACATTTGCCGGGTTTTTACAGTGCTGAAATTATTCCTGCATCGAATCCCAGAATTACAGTGAGACACCACCCTGTCTGTGGTTACAGGCGGCACAGACAAAGCCTTGGAGAGGCTGCTGGGTGCTTCCCACGGTGGAGCGAGGGTGGAAGGGGGCTCAGGCTGTCCTCTGCTTCCCCACCCCTCACCACGGATTTGTCCTCTGGCCGGGGAGCGCGGCAAACCCCTCCAAACCCCGGGGCTGACAGCCTGGGCAGCCGGTATGTGCCGGGGATGTGCGTGCAGCTCCTTCCTCTCCAGTCATCCTCACTGCAACCTGTCATCTTTTTCATATAGCCTCACAACATTTTAAAGAACAAAACTGTGGGTAGGATACCTTTCATAATAATAATAAATAGGAATAGCAGTGCTTTTGTGAATTTAGGTCAATGCATCACCCTTAGAGTGCATTACAAATTCATCAGAATCACAGCCTGAAGAAAATTTTATTCCCTGGCATCAGCTGCTTTTAGCCATGCCACAGATCTTTAGCAGAATTTAAACTCCAGATTAAGTATTGATTGAGTTTAAATAAATTATAATATGTTATAGCCAGAAAGCTGGGCTGTGACTGGTATAGATGGTTTCCCTTTTTACCTCCCTTCCCACCTCAAATATTAACAAATTTATTCACTGCATTATGACTGTAATGAACAACCATTTCAAAAAGGTATAATACTGAAGTAAGTACAAATTTAAGCAGCACCTTCACCTACTCGACACAGGAATGAATAGAAATTATAAATTAGGTACAGAATAAACATATCAACTTAAAGGATAATGTGAATAGGAATAAATTCCTAAAGAATTAGCTACAGGGGAAAAGTAAATGCAAACCTGCAGCTTATATTAACATTTGATTACATTTCAGATGCTTTGTTCCTTTTTTTAAGGTTCAAAAATATCTCTGTAGTGATGGCTACCAACAAGCTGTAACACAACGATACACTCTTCTGTCGTGTTCAGTAGCATCAGCTGCTTGTGTATCCAGCACATTATTTCTGGACGACTAATAGATGAGCATATCATTCTAAACTATATTTAATAGGGATTGAAAACTTGCATGAGCAGATATTCAAAATGTAACTATGATACAGTGACCAAAGCCAACTGAGAAACAAAACAGGCCTAAACTTTATGGAAAAGAAAACAAAAACTATCTGCTGTACTGCTAAAAGAGGACGAGAGGACACATAAGGACATATAGTTTTGTGTTTGACCTATTTTGGTTGATTTAATTTTCAGATTTTGTAAGCCAAGCTCCAGTGAGTTCCTGAGGAAAAAATTCTAACTGGCATTTTACTGTGAGTCAAACCTCACACAAAAAGTGCTTTGTGCATCAAGATAACATTGGGAGCTGTCTAGCTGCACGTACCAAAGGACCAGTTTGAACAAAGAAAAACAGAGCTGTAATGGACTTCTATAATACTTTGCACTTCTGTAGTACGTTTCAATTTGAGATCTCCAAGTGTTTTGCAGTGCATGACAATTAAGCCTATCACTTGGAAACTTCAGTAGAAAACAATTATCACAGTTTTACTGATGAAGAAACGGAGAAGTTGAATGACCTTCATAAGGTTTACAGCAAACAGGATGCCAGTGCATCGTCAGAAATGCCAGGCAGTTTTTTAGACCTCTACTTCAGCAAGGGCACTAACTCCCATTTCCAAACAGCCTATCTGCCAGCCAAGTTATATGTTTGACTACTATTTCCCCAGCTTCATAAACAATAAAATACATCTTTTCATTTAAAGGTAGCTCATTTCCTGTTGCTGTTCTTACCAAGCTGATGACAGGAACATTCATTCTTTTAATGGAAGTGCAGACAGTTTGGGGTACAACAGCA
>NW_008824996.1:837561-986761 GCF_000699105.1 Pygoscelis adeliae | reverse complement strand
TGCATATATCATCATATTGCATACAGACATACAGTGTGACAGACTTGAGTCCAGTTGACATGGTTAGCAATTGCCCATTTTAAGAGACAACCTTAGAACTTTACCAGCAATATAGTCTTCAGATTGTACACCCAGGAGGATCCTGATAATTTTTTGCCTCCTAAGCCGTTCACTGTGAATAGAAGTAGCAAGCTTTGAATTTGACTGTTTTTTCTAGTTACCACTGAACAGCTGTGATATTCACTGCTTTCTTTCCATTCTCTGCTAAGAAAGATGTGATTGCTTTTTTCTGAAAAATATAATAAATGAACAATTTCTCCAAATGTCTTTTTCTAGTTAGACCTCACACTGCAGTTAGGATAAGCCAGCCCTTCTTTGAGGCATTGATAAAAATCAAGAGGCAATGGAGTTATATTTTTCAGTCCTGTACATTTTCACCTGCCTACACGTAGCTTAACTACCACTGAAATCTTCTTGGCATTTAACCCCAGGGAAGCCAAGCTTCTGTCTGGCCAAGCAGGGTTTCTAGCAGTACTGGTATATGTAAATGCATTGCTGCAAGGGATGCAGCAGCAGTGCAGAGATTAGCACAGAAATGCCATGAAGCTGAGCATTTTGCCTAAGGCCCATCTGCGAACGGGGCTGTATATCCACTCGCCATATGTGGCAGCCCTGTGTGAAATTGAGAAGTGATGACAGAGGGGTGAGGGATGGAGTTCAAAGATCAGGCAGTAACAGGAGAGAATTACAATTATACCTCTTACAACATAAGAAGAGGGAGGATGTTGTCATTTCAGTAGGGTTTCTTTAACATTAATCCAGAATCACTGCTTCAGCACGGTTACCCTGGAATATGTGAGGGACCTTCTCATGGTCTGGATGTAACCAGTTATTTTCGGGGAATGAAACAGACTTAAATTTGGTAATCCACACTAAAAAAAAACCCCTATGCACCTTATGCTACTGTATGGTGGATACTTTAGTCAGAGAATGAGGGTCGAGAATTATCTGCATGCATTTTCCATACATGTATCCATATGTATGCATGCAAAAGCACTCAGGAAGAGAGAGCAAAAGGTGTTGCTAATAGCAGTTGCAGTGCTATTAGGGTCATGGCTGAGAGGGGTAAAGATGACTAAGACTTTCACAGTTGTAGGGCATGAGTATTTTAGTGATTTCTAAAACTGGTATCCTATCCTATCCTAAGAAACCTCTAGTTTTTGAAAGGAGAATTCGACAGCGTAGCATCTCACTTTCTCTCTTCTCCTATTCTGTAGGGGTATAACAACCTTCCAAATCTTTGCACAGAGAATTGATATAATGTGTGAAGCCAATCCACGCAGTGGCCACTGTATCATACATATTTGATACATTAGAAGTTATCATTTTCCATGCATTTATGATTCTGACTTGGTAGCTTTATATTTATGTCCTGTTGTTTTCTCTTTTCTTGAAAACCAATTAAATTTTAGATTTATAAAATAACAGAGACTATGCAAAGACCTATGTGATGATGGCTAGCTACATCTGAAAATTCTTTAGCCCGAAAGCCTGGCAAGAATCTGAAGGGAAGTGTTAAAGCAACCTGACAGAAATCCCCTGCAGTGCTTATGAAAAAACCCCAGCCCTCCTTCCTCCCAGCTAAACCCTGAAACAAGGTCAATGCACTAAAAGGCTCTGGAAGTAATTTTTTATAAATAAATATCCTGGGGAATTAGTGCAGCAAGTGCAACAGTCACATCTCTAAAATAAAGGTAGTTAGGAGTATGTAAGCATTTCCTTTACACGTTAGGGATAGCACACGTCAGTCAATGTGAGATTAAATGCAGCTCTGACTACATGCTACAGAAGAAAGCAATATTTTTTCTCAGGAAGAAAACTTTGATCATAGGCTTGAACCAGCAAGTTGTTTAAGTGCATGCCTACTGTTAAGCCTGTAAACAGTCCCACCTCTTTCGATATGCTGGAGTCACAGGCCCTTGAAAGGGTAATCATGATCCTAACGAGCAAAATCAATAGCGCAGCAGTAAATGCAGGAGTCTACCAAATACGAGCTAATGCTGAGATATCAAGGCGTTGGTGGCTACTGTACTGACCAGATTCAGACTCCCCGACATTCATCTCTGACTGACTCCTGCCTATCATGGAAAGTGCCCTTTTTATGCATCTGATCAGCTCAGATACTGCATTACTGCACAGCAATAATTAGTTTTCCTTTAAAAGGGATCAAAAGTTCTAATCTCCTATGACTGCAATCAATGGCAACCATTTCCCTGGTCAACAGGGCACAAATTACACAAATATTCACTGTAAATCTAACTAAAGCAACTGAAGAAGGGCATTTTCAGGTGAAAAAATTATGTTCTTTTGGCAAGGACGTAATAATTCAGGGAATTTACATATTATTTTGTGACATCAATGAGAGGCTTTGACCCAGCTTAGATCAGTTTTTTGAATATAATTTCCACTTTTCCTCCTTCCACTTTAATTTTATCCAGATGAGCTTATTTTTCATTTGCTGAAAGGAGAAGAGTATGGAAGAAAGGGGATCATTAAGTCACAAATCCACTTATCTTCACTGCATCTGTGATGTTGTTCCCTAAGCAGTAGTAATCTCCTACATTCAGGAAACCTGCACAGATTTCTCACAGGAAAAGCACAACATCTGAGCCAGAGTGTGAACACAGCAGTCAAGAACTGGAGAAACAAAAGCAAGCAAAACCCAAAGCTAAACAAAAACCTAACCCAAAACCTTTTAATTTCTTCTCCATCAGAATATCAAGTAACAGTCATTTAAATGAAGAAGATATTTATGCCTTCCTCTTTCGGAGGTAATTTCCTAAGGTTTAAAATGCAGCTAAAAAGCTTACAATTCTATATTAGCACAGCCTGATTTTCAGTTTTGCTTATCACTGCCTGCCATGCAGCTGGCTTGCTTTCTCTCTTTGAAAGTTTCAGGTTCTTTACAGAGTAATTATGTTTTCAAAATACAGTTGAGAATCCTGATGTTATAATCATTTTCAGAGCCCCGATGTACATTACTAATTGTGTACATGATTCTCTTGACTGCCTCCATTGCACATGCTGAGATTACCAGTTACCAAAACATCATTAGAAATTATAAGGTAAGGAGAATGAGGCCAGCTTTATATTTCTGACTTGGTAAAGGTGTTGATAGCTTGTACTGAATGGAAATTCTTGTAAAAAACGAGGTTGGAAAATGTTCTTTTTACTGAACTGTTAAAATGATAAATACTAAATAAACAGCTGCAAGTGAAATGGTTCCCTGCTGTCCAACAACTACTTTTCTAAACACCGAAGAAAGTAGCCATAAATACAGCCAAGTTTAGGTCTGCTATCCAAAGTAAATAAGGAACACACAAAGCAGTGATCACTTCATAGTTTTTCCAATGTATTCTTTTAAATTGCAAGCAGGAGCATCCAGAGCTCTCAATTCAGAAGAAGTTTGCCTGGATATTTTAACCGGACATTACCAAACCACTGAAATCTACTATAAAAAGGACAAATTCAGCAAAGTATTTAGCCAAAAAGGAAATGCATGTGCACAAGGAGATATAACAATGAGGCAAAACTAACAAAGAGGAGAATAAAACCCCAATCTTTTGTTGTCTTTACATAGCAGTTTGAGCACGTTGGGAGCTGAGTTATGAACTAGCACAGATTTCAAATACTGTGAATAGTGGTAGCAGAAAAATGAAAAGTAGATGCATCTGGCCAATTTAAAATGCATGAACTAGGACTGCAAATCACTTATATATATATACAACCCCTCTCTTATCTTGAATATGATCATGACTGTCTCCAATAAGTAGACAAGAAACTGCTTGGCACCCTGTTTCTGTTAACTCCTTAGAAGAGCAAACACAGTTCACATTACAAAAATTGTGGGATTCTTTGCTTTATAGAATAATGTAAACAAACATTTTCTTATTTAATCTATTTAATGAAGTGCTATTTACTACCAGTTTCTGAAGTACTTCAGATAATAAAACCTAAATCCTTGATCCTAGTGGGAATTTTAAGTGCAAGTTTTTTTAAAAGTAATGTAACCCATTAAATGTTTTAACTATGACTTTAGGAATTTTAAGAAAGTCTCATAATTTTTAATGTCTTGATCTCTATGTCTTAGAAGGTAAGTCATTTTTTGACCTTCATTAACCGATTGAGACTCTTTCAATGGGATATGCAATCAATACATAAATAACATCCCATGCATTAGCACTGAATGGACCAGAAGGTTAAAAGCTGCACGGTTTTTCCATGAAGCCTTTTTTATTTTTCATTTTAATGATTTTTCTTAATCTGGGAGTGAGTAGATCCAGTTCTAGATCTAGTACTCTAGAGGCTGGAAAGTGATGCCACTCAGGCATTTTTACCCCATAAAATATCACATGGTATATACTTTCTCAATTCCCATAGACTGCCCTCGGTATTCTGTCAGAAATCGACGTGGGGCATGAGAGCTTGTCAAGGCATCATGAACATTTTGCAGAACTGGTTAGGGATTAAGTTCTGTTTTAGGGCATTTCAGAAACCAGTTTTTTTGATAAAGAAAATGTACAGCATGTTCCATATATGTTACCTCATCCTTCTCTGAGCAGTTTCATTTCAAAGTTTATTTTCTTCTTTTAAGTGTAATACCTTTACCAATTTTAAATTCAGATGGAACAGGAAGGAAAAAAAACCCCATTATTTCTTTCTCACATTAAGATTATTTTATCAATTTCTAATTTTAGTTCTTTTCACATTTTGTTTGTTAGGCATAACTGGGTCAACACTTTCATTCTTTCAGGTTGAAAATCCTGTCTGAAGAAAAGCAAAGTTACTTGTCATGAAGCAAAGCAAATGGCTGTGAATAATTTATAAGAAAGTAAAAATATTCTGCTTTTGAGATTTTAACAGGAGAACAACCTCAAGTTATAAATTATTATAATTACACTGAAGTATGCCCTCCATCCTCTTATTCCTTTGCTCTGATCACTGCCACAATGCTTTTTGCTCGAATGGCTAGCAGTCCCCCGAGCAGCGCAGACATGGACCCTCCAGGCCTGTGGCCAGTGCCCTTCGGGCCATGAATTTATCTGTGACTACAACGCTGCTTCACACTTGTCTCAATATGTTCATTAGGATTCTTGCAGGTTTCTCTCCCTATAGAGTAACACGCAGGTAATGTGTTAAACGTCTGGTGAGATGCGAGGTGAGGACTGTAATACAGGTGGGGGCTCCAGCAGCGAAAACGGGGCTCACGGGAGATTCTGGGATCATTAGTAAGATGCAACACAGAGATCCACGCACCCACTGCTCAGGCACAAAGCAACACTGATAGTAGGTAGTTAAATTCTTGATATTTGTTTAGTTCTGGCTCGTAAAGCCACAGTGTTCAGAGACATTCGTTGTCATAATATAAGTAGGGTCTTTCTCTGTATAGAGATGGTAAAGTTGAGAAATATGGTGTATTTAAGGGCATAGTAAGATTACAGCAACTTGATTTGATGAGAATTCAGTTTCACTAATACTCTTATTAAAATGTCTGCAATGAATGTGTCAGTTCTCTGTGGTTCCAAGGGAAGAAGGTGAGCTATTTAATATTAAACTCTGTCACTTTCTTTAAAATCTCTTACGTGCTTTCTGCAATACAACATCTCTAGTGTACTAATGCTGACATAAACCACCACAATTCCCAGCATCTTTTTCTCATTAATACACTTCTGATTTTTAGGGTGAAAGTTTAGAAGCACAAGTGAAATAACTAAAATGTAGGGATGGCTATGTACATAAACCAGCTTCCATAAATAAGTTCATATAATTTGTTGCAGTTGTCACTGGAGTCAATAAGTTCATATGCCTTCCTGTGACAAACATAATCTTTTACAATCCTGACCCACTTCTTACACAGAGATGAGACTGGCAAGAGTGGGAAAGGGCAGGGAGCCCACAGGTTCTTATCAGCATGACTGATTCCAGTCATTTGCACGTGCAAGATTTCAGCAATGCATCCAATATTTTCACATAAGGTGTGGTCATATACACTAAGACTATTGCTGCCAATGTGTTCCCACAGGAGATACTCAATTATCGAGTCCTGCAGGAGGAGTTTGAAGTGTGCGATACCTACTGCTCATCCTTCTTGCCACATTGTTGATCAATGACTGTTTGGTGACAGCCTGAGTCTTGGAGGAACCTGAACATCTCTTGTACTTCAACCTTAGCCCTGGCTCAGAACAGTATATCCTAGTTCTTAATATGAAACCTCTGCCCAATATTCCCCTAACTCTCCCCATAAATAACTGAATTCCTGATTGAAATACTACTTATGTTTGTCCCCTCATTTACCACCCAGTGAGGATGCTAAAGTTCTTTGATCAAAAGTGGGTGGTGAAGTTGACATTCATTTTGAAGTGGAAGACCTAACTAAGTAATAGCGCAGGGGGCCCAGACTTGCTGGAAACAGTCCTGCTTTTGATCTGCATTTCTGGACGACTCATAATTTAACGTTTAGGCCCTCAAAGTTTAGACTTCAGGAAAGGCAAAATATCTGTGAACAGATTCTGAGTATCCCAACTGATTGGCCCCAGGCATACTGAGTGCCAAGTGTGAGTATTATCTTTTTGTATTTTTATACACTATTTATATTTTATGGGTGAATATTACAGGAATATAAAATTTTGATATTGCAAAGCTTCCTCCAAAGTGAAAAAAAGTTAGTCTTTTTCTCATGGAATACTACAGAGTTATTATGGCATCTCCAAGTAAATTTCAGATTAATGTCATGGTGATTTCCCTTGAAGGGCTACTGGATATATTCGCACATTTATGTGCTTCTAAATTGTTTTCCTTCTTCCACAACTCACCATTTGTGTAAGGATCATGCAGAATATCACTGTACTGGCCTTACTAGGCATACAACACACCATGACATACCATAGAGGGAGTTCAAAATTACTCTTCATTCAATTCCTTCACATTGCATGGCAAAGAGAGGAATCACATTTTCTCTGGTTGCCCGTGCATTCAGGAATTCCTACTGATTTGACCTCGTCTGACCTTCTATTCCAAGCCACCAATTAGATTTCTCTCAGCTTTGCAGTCGTTAACAATCTCAGTGGAATTGCATCTCTCTATGGCAGAATTATGCTCCCAACTTCACTTTTTCTCTTCACTACCTACAAGCTTGAACCAAAACATCCATACTTTTCCTATTTCATTCTTATCCACCACTTGCTATACATTTACTAAAAAATGTCAGCGTAATTAGGCAACTCAAATCTGTACATTCTTGCTGTGTATAAAAGAAAGATACACTTTGATTTTGCCCCTCAGAATAATGTATTAAACTTCAGAAATTAAAGTTTGTTAGTGACATTTGTAATAAGAATTAAAACTAAACTGTCCCAAGTAGGCCACTACTAAGTGATATCCAGCATATGACTGGGCTGCGGGATTTTCAGGACTGCACCTGCTGACTGTCCTCTAAGGAACTCTTTTCCCTAAGCTAAAAGCAGCCTTGGGCAGGTGCCGATCACCCTTCTTGTGATTTTCAAAACTCCCTCTGGGATTTTAATACCCAATTCCATTAACTTCAGCACTAGGCCTGCTAATCCTGTAGGTAGGCTAGAAAATCTTCAGCTGCATGCAGGTGCTTCAGAGATTAGAATGCTAATCACTCACATTTAGCTGCTACTATCAATATAAGAAGGAAGGCAAAGACAGCAGAAGAGAGAGATGGACAGGCTTGGATTAACAGAGAGGCATATCCATCCCATGTGCTTTTTGCCTTTTTCTGAACAAGAATAATGCAATCTGCCTTCCATCATTCTTGTCCTAAAGTTTTGGAGCCTAAAGCACCAGACAGCTTTTAACAAATGGTAGCCTGGAGAACAAAAGACACTGGGGGAAGGGGGTTCCCTTGTCCCCTTAGTGGGTCATTTTCTTATTATATTATCAAACACATTATAAATTTTATTCTGGAGATTTTCCTACAACCAGAACATACTTCTGCAGGAAACGTGTAAGATCTACTCACAGATACTGAGTAGATACTTTGGATACTCAGTGATCTTTCATTGGAGAAGTTATTGTCTCACCTGAACTTTGATAGCTATCGATCCCTTCTCCCTTACAAGGTGATGGCCTTTGGAAGACAGATAATCAGTACTTGCCTTTTCAACAGATTTTACTCCAACGTGATCAGTTATTGCACTGAGTTACCTGTATTTTCCTTCTTAGACATGGATGGGGGAGAGAAAAGGGGGTTATTCTGTGACAGTAACTGTATTTTTACTTTTTTGGTCTTGATTTATGGATTTTTCAATGTTTTTCTTTAAGAAATTATATCCAAGACTTTTTGTATTTGGAAATGTTTTCATATGGGAAGGTGGCTGTTACAGTGAACAGCTGAATCATATTGCAGAGACCACTGAGAGCTGCCAAATTAAAACCAGGGCTGTCTGAGAAACTAAGGGAAAGCAGGACATCTTATAAATTAAAATGAAAACTTTATACAGTCAAATAGAGAGTCGTGAAACGTTTGGTTTTTCTAGGTTTTGGGGTGGAGAGAAATGTCAAAGGCAAAAATCTTAGTTTTATGAAGACCTTTCAATGCCACTTATTTCAAAGAGATATTTAAGACAGTGTAAGACTTAGACACACATTAATGCTCTCTCATGGAAAGGAGATGTCCCTGTTAAATGAAAATTAAGTCCAGAAAGCTTATGCTTTGATGCAAGATTTATTGGTACTGTAGCCAAAGATTTCCCACAGCCTCTTGTGCTTGTCAGAAAAGGTTCAAGAAATAGCTCGATGCTGTCTCTCTTCCTCCACACCTGGTCTTCTGGGGCTGAGTTGCTACTTGGTTTTAAACAGTTCAGTTTAGGACATGTTGCTGCACTGGAATGATTTTTACTTTTTTTTTTTTTTTAATTAAAATAGTGCATTGACTCATACTGTTGGATTTTTTTGGTGTGGGCCTAAAATGAGACTCTCTGTCTGACTCTCTATAGCCTTGAAGCTAATACAGTAATTCACTGGTGAGAAAAATGGGTGGACAACCATGAGTTTGTGGACAACTCCTGTTAAACTTCCTTTGCAAAAGTACAAAGGACTGAACATGATATAAGGCAGCTAAGAACTGAAATATTTACCATGATAAATTACTTGCTTTAGCATAGCAATTACTGAGAAAGCAATAATATAAAATAATTTATGCTTGTGGATCTTAGATTAATAGAATTGCTGACAATTTTCTTTTACCTCATCCTAAATAACCTTTATTATGGCAGCTACTAATATCTGTAGCATAAGAATGTGGCAGTTTTCTACTGCAGGCAGAAGAAATAGAAAAACTCTCAGTATATCATGGATTGAAACCAAAAAAAGTTGTGGGAATTTCAGTTTTCTTTGAATGAATTTTTCCGAACTGCATGTGGAAAACCACATGAGACAGGATATGTGTATACATTTGCAGAAAACAGCCTTTGCCTTCTGTAATGCCAATTAGAGAGTAAAGACATATCTGTTTTCCATGGGACAGCGTGTGCCTTTATAACTGTAGTAGGAAAGAAGAGGGAGGCTGGAGATGGCCCTAAGCAGAAACTTAGATTTATTCCTGTCAACGATGAGGAAACTATTTGGACCCTGTTTCCCAAGTGAAGAAAAAAGAACCTGATAAGAAAAGGCTCCAGACCTCCTTGGATGAAAAACTGTTCCTGAGAGGACATTAGAAGGGAGAAGAACTAAGAATAAAACTAACAAGAACTACAAGAACTAGAAAAAAAAACATTAATCAGCAGGACTTCTTAAAGGCTGGGAAATGTAGGAACAAACAGAGAATTGACAAAAGCGAAGTTTAGCGAGTATTGCAAAGGAAGTTAAGAAGATTACCGAAGGATTTTCAACTGTGTACAAATAGAACAAGGAAGGTAAAGGTGGTATCATTAAGCATTTGAGACACAGGATGAAACATGGACTAGACTCATGTAAATGCATAAAAGGACGGAAACAGGAAAAAATAGGAAACGGGATAAAAAGCTGCATTGATTTTGTACAGAACTCTTATGCCAGATCAAGCCATCAAACTACCTGGCAGAACTGATTTGCTTGACAGAGGAATTATAAAAGATTAGATGCTTCTGATTAAGGCATTTGAGGGTGGTGCCACATGAGAAATCATTAGTTCAGCTGAGGACAAGAGTACAAACAGGGATGGGGCTGGTGGAGACACACCATTGTGTTATGCAGAAAACAGAACTGTTGGACTGGAGACTCCCTAGGAGCTGAGTTTCCCCAGGGACCAGTGTGGGAACAGATGCTGTTTCATGTTTCTGGTAATGGTTGTCATAGAAAAGAGAGAAGTATGTTAATGAAATTTAATGATGGCACCGAAGAGGGATGAACTGTAAATATAGGAGATACTCCAAATATCATGGAGGAAATTATAGGTGATAATGAAAAAAAGTGATAGGAACAGTCAGAAATTCAACAGTAGAAAATTCAAAGGGAATAATGATGCTGTTAACCAAGAACATTTCAACCTGGAGTGATGGAGAGGAAAAGGACAGGGCATGCAAGATCACAGGACTGTTATATACCCCTTGTAATTCATTTGTGAAAAAGGCAAATGCAGTCCTAACGTGTCTTAGGTGTATTATTTCCAGTGATAAGCAAATACAATACACAGTTGGCAAATTGTGTAGCATGTACAATTATGGTCACTCACACCCAGAAAAGCTATGTTAAAATATGTGACAGATGGGGGTTACTGAAACTATACTTATTTTGCTAAGTAAAGGAGGAACAGCGCTATTTTCAAAGAAAACTTCCATAATAAGCAAATCTGGAAAAGCACACATCCCAGTTTCCATTTTTCTACGGCGCTGACTTTATTGCATGCTCGTATAAGACACCTGCTCCCCTTTGCTCAGGTCCCGGAGAATGACTGGCTGCAGCCTCTCATCTCCCAGGTGCTGCGGCATCCTTGTTGCCAAACCACCAGCCTGCGTTCCTCAGAAATGGAGAGAAACAGGAGAGTTCAGCGCGCGAGCATGTCTCTGCCTGGTTACGCTGTTGCTCTTCCTCAAGCCAAAACCAAATGCCGTGGTATGAACTATGAGGCTTTTACTTGGGTGAGACCCTTGGGTACAGCTCTGCTTTCTCAGCGTGCCTCAAGGTGGGAAGCAGACTCTGCAGTTAAGTGACTGCCTTCCAGCTGAATGAACTATCACGTACTGAATTTAAGAGCTTTGGCTGGCACGCATGCTTATTCACCTCTGGCATTAGATTTAAATGACGAGGCAGCAAATGATCGTCCTTCCCCTCGACAAAGTGGCCAGAGTAGGACCTCTGCAGCACAGCAGTGACAAGGAAGTGGAAAGGGAGAATGTGTTCCCCATCTGTGACACCGAGCCATGTGGCTCATTGCTCCATTCTATAAGTGGCCCCTCATCACTACACAGCTACAGGTTCCGCAACAACCAGATCCTTAATTTGGCTACCTGTTTTCACTGGCCAGCTCAGAACACTGCGCAGTGCTGCAATAATCAGTGAAGCGTAAGGTTCTTCGACGTGAAACAACCGCCTACTGATTGTGCGCCTGCTCCTGGGTACACACTTTCCACCCGCCAGTGAGCAGCTCTGCTGGCCGCGAGGGACAGAGCAGCAGGCAGCAGATAGGGTTTTGCAGGGTGCGGAGTCAGGCTGGTGCCCTCCGTATCTGAGGCCTGATGTCCCTTGGGACCACTGTGCTACAGATAATCCTTTGACTTATTTTAGAGCTGCTCAACAGGCAAGAATCTGCTCCAGCTGCCACAAAAGAGGGAGTTCTTTCATAAAGATGGTACAAAAATAAGTGTGATTTTTTTTTTTGTCTGTTATTCCAGTTGTGCTCACATGCTTGTCCAGTGCACCCACAGGTCATACATGTTTGTACGTCATGACTATGTTTCTTTTCTTTCCTTCGTCATTAATCTGTAACCAGTGAATCTATGTGCAGGCAATCCTACATAAGACAGAGCCAGCAGGAGACAAAATGAGGCAAAGAGGATTGCGTCTGACAGAGCTGTTTAAATAAATTGTTAATTTTCTTAGAATACTGGGGGACCTGTCTGTAGCACCAAATCTCCATAGCGTGTAATCTTATGAGCCATCTGTCTCCCCGTACACTAGAGAAGGCTACGGACTTGGGAGGATGATGACATATTAGGATGTAAATATTGAGGGGGTGGGAGATTATTGCAATATCTAATCCTGCATCTTGCAAGATGATGGGTTCCCTAGCCTCCCGCTGTGGTAAGGGAATACAGGGTGTTCAAAATCTTCAAGGTCTGAGCTCTGAAATACACACACATTTAGCAAATTGGATCAATTTTACTGTTAGATGTGTGAATGTGTGTGCCTGTATTTCTGTAGTTTTATTTTTCTTTTAAATATACATTCTACCCATTAAAAATAAAAACATTATATTAGCATTTTATGTTGTGTTCAATAACCCAAAACATAGAAGATTGAGCCCACTCAATCCATTGACCTTTAAGACATACTGCAAAACCATGTTTTTACTCAGCTTTGCAGAGGACAAGGACTGGGTTAAAACTAACTAGTACTTATTCATTTTTTATAGGAGGGATGTGTCTTGGATGAAGAGAGCTCATATCTTCTCAGTGGGTTAGGGTATATATTATAGTTACTTTCTAAAATGAATAAACCTGGTAAGTAATGGGAGGTCTTCTTTTTAGTCGAAATTAAATATTCAAAATGAGGTCTGGTCTGTGGTCATGAAATGAATTTGTTTATAAATCTCTCTCCTGAAAAATTATGTGACTTCTTTGAAAGACTAATAAATGTCTTTTCAATTCATAAACTCTTCAGTGTAATAATTCATGTCCTCTGTGGCTTTATATCTCAAGGGAGACAAAATATTCTCATGGTAGAAGATCAGAGAAGAGCTTTAGGAAACCTGTGTTTCATTTCTAGTTTAAGAACTGGGAGGTCAGAAAGAGTAGGAACTATATCATATCTTTAGAACTGGCTTTCAGTCACTTTTCGTTGAGTTTCCCCATTGTAGCAGTATTTATATGCCTAGGTAAAGCAGTTTGAAATCTTTGCCTGAACTGTATGCAATTTTTTTATGGGAATCTATTATGTATTAATTATAATTTACAAAGGAGCTATCACACACAGTTCAAGTTGTTACAGTTATTTTTAGATTTGTTCTGTGAA
This sequence comes from Pygoscelis adeliae, assembly GCF_000699105.1. Lineage (NCBI taxonomy): Eukaryota > Metazoa > Chordata > Aves > Sphenisciformes > Spheniscidae > Pygoscelis > Pygoscelis adeliae. The sequence continues at coordinate 973,528 of NW_008824996.1, read as the reverse complement.
AGGTAACTATCATGTTTTAATAAATATTAAAACAAGCGCCTTCTCCCAAACTCTGAAGATTATCAACTGTAAAACGCAACACAAAATCACTCTGTTCATTTTCCTTTAGCCATCTAATTTAACAAAGCTCTGAGCCTTTTCATAGAAAGTCCAAATAAGAAAGTACACTGTTAACCTTAGCCCAAATCAGCATTAGAGCTGATTTGTCAGCCCTATGTTGCTTTTTGCAATTAACTGCCAATCCATATATTTTCAGATATACAACAGATTGATACAACTTTTATCAGACAACTATCAACAAGTCTCTGGGTGAAAGAAATGCCACAAATGATCAGCTTCACTGAATTACGTGACAAGTCTTATAAAGCAGCTAAGAAATGTCAATTTTCCCCTTCCGATAAACCCCAGTGAAAACACGGCTCACAGATGTATAAGGTTACTAGGGGGACTGATGTCATTATAATCTTCGTATAAACATATACATATATGTGCTGTCACTTACAGCATTTTCCAGACTTTTCAAGAGTTCCTTCTCCTGTATGGAAGATTTTTCTTTCTGGAATTCCAAATTATACCAAAAAAATCCCACTGAAAGAAGATGCCAGAACATTAAGCTTCTCAGCTGAAGAGCAAGGATGAACATTGACAAAGATCAGTGTTTTGGTGTGATCCCAGAATATATATAAACAAGTTTAACCAGGAATCAGACTTACTATAATCTTTATAAAGACACAATGGAGTAATGCAGAAATTTACAATGTAATTAATGGGCCAAGAACTACAATAATTTTATAGCTTTTATAATTTAGAAATAAGTTCTCAAAGGGACATTAAAAATGGATTTCAGACATTTGTTACAGAACAAATCATGCTCTAATTACTAAAATGGTTCCAATGCACTAGAAAGCACATGGCAGCACACAGCAAATGTTACCAACCTTGTCAGAGACTCCAAAACAGAAGTATCTGTATGTTCTATAAAAGCACTCTCATTTTACCCTTTATTTGAATGCTCTCTATGGAAATAAAAAGAACTTTTCTTTATCTGAGAGGTATCCATTTTTAGAGCCATTAGACAGTTAAAAACCTACTAGCTTTTTGAAAACAATGAGCATGCAACGCAGAAGAATACAGATTCTTTTCTTTCTACAAGCTGTTGGAACATTTTATAGTCTCTTTCTTCCAAATGAAAAAAACAATGAATTCAATTCAAATATCCAGTACACAAAACCAGTGCCCTATTAAAAAAAAATAATTCTAAATCTAAAAAATTCTGTATCGAGAAGAGGCTTTTCAATCATCAATACTCCAATCTTGCTACTTGACAGCTAGAGACACCTCCTGGACACGCATCTTAACTTTATCCATGCTATTCTACCGCAGAAAGAAAATCGCTCATTAAAAGAATCTCAGTGTATGCATGAAAGATGAGATGGGAAGAGAATATATATTTTCACCTCATCAGGAGATATTCAGTCCAAAAACAAAACAGTGCATCATTATCCTGTTTTGTTTTGTTTGGTTTTTTTTTTCACATTTTCAGTAATTGTTTTAGTAGGAGGTTGGTGGGCCTTGAGATTAAAACTTTGGCATGTAATCATACAAAAATTCATCCTAGACTTAGGTCAACTCATGAGTCGGTTTCTTTTAACCACTTTGGGTCCCTTAATAAAATATATAATATATTGCAAGTCGATATATAAATATCATAGGAGTATATTTCTTGACAAGGCATAAGAACACAGATATGCGTTCTGTTGTATATGGAAGACTGCCCTTTATTGCATTGGGATTTTTAGGCAGAATAACCCAAATATCAGAAAGCTTTAATTGGCCTACTTTTCTTTTTACAGTCCTTGATATTTGTATTAGGCAATTCACTTACTCAAATTATTGGCCTGATTTTTATACTATGATTTATGCAGTAGTGGCTCGTCAATTTTCTTTGTTTATTTCTCTTCTTGCCTTGCATTTTAGACTGGACATGCTGCAATGGCTGCACAGTAGCAAATACTTCCAGTTCGAGCTTTCTGTAAGCTAACATTTTGAGAGTTGAAGACAAATATACTCTCAACCCAGAATTGTTACTCACCTAAGGCATCCGCATCGGACTGGCAGATACGACCAGAACTTAGAGCTGACGCATGCTCAGCTGGAGTGGCAGTTGGAGGTCAGGCAAGGTACTTCACATTTAACTACTGAAACTGCTCTTCTTGTGTTCATGTGAACAACTTGCATAAAAGCTTCTGGTCCAAGACATCAGTGATTTAAATGGTGGTATAAGAGGGCAAGCAGAATAATCGACATTTGTCTGCCAAGTTCTGGGTGCAGAATTCTACTGGGATAAGAGTGGAGCAGATAAAAAGAGATAAGATGCTTTACCCTGTCACTGGTCAGGAAATGACTGCAGCACCACTTACAACGCTTTCTACTTCACAAGTGATGAGCTGTTTCATGGAACCAAACTGTGATGAGGAAAACAGTTTTTGGATTTTCCCAAGCAGCTCAAAAAGTAACCTGTATTACCCACAACCGTGATTTTGTACGTATTAGTTAGGGCTGACTGTTGCATATCAGCGCACCCTGCCAGTGAAGGTGGCCAGCCACATAAGACCCACATTAGCAAGAGTGTAGCCAGAAGGTGAAGGGAAGTGATTATTCCCCCCTCTCTGGGGCACTTGTGAAACCACATCTGGAGAACGGTGTCCAGAGGTGGTCTGGCCAGTAAAGGAGAGATTGAAATACTGGTGCGAGTCCAGTGGAGGGCCACCAAGATGGTGAGGGGCACAAACATGTGATGAAGGAGGAGAAGCTGAGAGAACTGGGTTTGTTCAGCCCCAAGAAGAGAAGGCTTTGGTAGAACCCTACCATTATCTGCAGCTACCAAGGGGAGGGTGCAGAAAAGATGGAACCAGGCTGTCCTCAGAGGTGCTTGATGATAGAACAAGCAGCAAGGGACACAACTGACAACAGGGGTAATTCTCATTAGGTATTAGGAAAAAAAATCTTCACTGTGACAGTTGTTGAACAGTGGAAGGGACTGCCTAAAGAATCTCCATCCTTGGAGACAGGCAGAACTGGAGCGGGCACAGCACCGAGCAACCTGGCCTAAGAAGGATCTGCTCTGAGCTAGAGGGGCTAGCACATAAATGAACTCAAAAAAATACATTAAGTTATATTCTGAAGAGGGGAGTAAGACAGTTCTGCTTATTGGGCTCAATAAGGCAAAGCCAGGTGAAAACAGAGGATTAGGAGCTGGATGAAAAAAAAAAATTACCCTGAGAATCCCTCGACTTCAGATTATTCAGAAGTTTTCTTGTCTTTTGCTTTCTTTTACTAACTTCAACTGGTTTATTTGAGAATATTTAAGATTATTTTGAGTGCATAAATGACAGCAGTGTCTAGAGTAAAATGTACCTTATATATCAAGGGCTTGTTATTATAAAATGTGAAGACCACAACATAAAATGCAGCACATGAAGAATAAAATGGTGGGCCTACAAATCTTGGCTCTAAATCTCAGCTCTGTGGATTCATCTAACAACGCACAACCAGTTAGTTGCACACACAACTCTGGCAACTGTCACAGGGAGTGACAATTCTGAGAGCTGCAGGCATCCTGTGCCTCAGGATTAATACCTATATCGATTTTAAGGTTTGTAGATACTTTGACTTGCAGTATGAAAACACACCAAGACAGTCTCAAAAAACTGTTACTACAGGCAAGAGCAGATGCTACCGTCATCAACCAAATGGTAAAAGGAAGAGACTCCCAATCTCTTTTATAAAAGTATTATAAAATATTAAATATTTTGCATAAAAGAATGAAATCTATGCAAGAAATGGCACTTCTTATGCAACCTCTTGTCTGAATTTTCTCCATATTGTTCCAAGCTGCCATGTCTGTACCTCTGTTAGGAGACAGTCCATCTCAAACGACCAATTTTTGTCAGTATCTTGACAATGACATCAGTCCCATTTCAAAAACAGGCACGTGTGGCTGAAATATTTTCACAACACCATTGAAAAGTGCTGGCTTACAGCAGCTAAAAGAATTTGTCTCTTGTTGTTTGCTACAAAGAACTTGCCTCTGCTTTTTTTTTGCCTTTTTTTTGGTGAAGATTTATGTAAAAGGAATAAAATAGAATAAAAAAAACATGAGATAGAGGACGGGATACTCAGCTGCCTGGGAAAACACATGCCTAGATACATAACTTAACAGTGGTCCATTACCCATTTCCAATTGCCACCTATAGGCGCCCAATATTTTTTTTGACTGTCACATTTCCACACCCAAAGTAGTTCATTATAATACCTAGTGCTAAAAGATTCTTGTGTGCTCAGGTTTACTTTTAAATTCTGTTTTCATTCCATTTTAATTCCAGTATAACCCTTTTAAGAACTCAGAGTGACACTGGATCAGGTCAGATGTGGCGCTGTGTAATCACCTCTCGAAAACCTCTAGGGACGCAGACCCCACGGTGCCACTGGGCAGCCTACTCCAGTGCTGCTCTACCCTCCTAATGAAGATGTTTTTCTCCATGTTCTGTCTAAACTCTCCCAAGCTGCAACTTCTGGCCACTGCCCCTTGTTATGCTACTTGCCACTACGACGAAGAGCCTGACTCTGTTGCCTATGTAACTCCCCTTCAAGTAGGGTTTGGCTGCTATTAGGTTGCCCTTAGCCTTCTCTTCAGCTGAGCAAACTAGCCTTTCCTCCTGAAAAACAAACTGCAGTTGCCTCTGTAAGGTAAGTGAAATAGAGCAACGCTTTCTATTTAAAATTTAGTAGCTGAATCACCATTTTTGGCGTACTTTTAATTTGTTGTCCTGAACAACAATGGATGTAACCCTCTGCCCAGAGCGTACTTGCAACAGCAGTCTTGCTAATAGGTGATTTTAAACATTATGTTCCTGTTTCTCGTAAGAGCACAAGAATTTCAGTTTAACTTATTATGCTGTCAATACCTAACAGTGTTCTTTGCCATAGGCAGTTAATGCTGTTCTTTTGTAATTCTATCCATAAAAATGCTACATCCCCGAATTACCATCATCAGCAGTTGACAATCTGCCATCTTTCTCTTGGAAGCATTACTTCTCTGACATATTATAGGATAATATGATAGCAAATGCCTGGTTCTAAGAATCCATGAGTACATAAAAATAAATCTTACCTTACATCAATGTGAATACAAAGCTCTTGTAGTGTGACTTGCTATATTTTCTGTGTTGCTTTCAGATATTACAAGCTAAACTGGATCAGGCTGGATTAATACTTTCAGAGATTACCAGCGACTAAATTCTTCATACACTGGTACAAAAGATAATTGGTTATTTGAGCATTTATTCCTATATGAACACCCCAAAATCACCCCAGGATAGGGTATGCTATAACATGCTGCTCAAACTGCCACCTTTAGGAAAAACATAAAACAAATGCCCAGATAAGATCCGATTGCAAGTACCATGACCTTGGTAGCTTTCCAATTGGAAGACTGCTGTTTTTAAGATAAAAAGTAAACAAAGTAAAATCTGAAGGTACGGTCTTGCTCTGTTTTGAAACAAAGTTCCTCATGGCTTATGTTCTCATGGTGCAGCACTGCAAGAGTTAATAACAAGATGCCCTTCTGCCTGTTGATGGCTGCCAAGCTTGCTATGGAATGGCAGGACCTGTTCTACCAGACAAGACCTCCTGCAAAAAGGCTCACCCATTTTTGTGCCATTTTTCACTTTCACACTTTTTCTAGCCCATCAGAATTCTAAGAAAATCACTGCAGGTGGAAAAAAATCTGAGACACCCTATTGTGGAAACCAACTGATTGTTACGAACCACTTAAAAGCATCTTCTACATTTAAATGGAAGGCTTATTAAAATAGAGAGACCTTCCAACCAATGTCCATACTGTCCACATGGGCTTCAAGACAGGACTGAGTAATTGTGCGTAATTACGTGTATTCTATAACAGCAGCTGCCTTAAGGTTCCCCTCACGCTCCGGCTGAGGCTTCCTGGAGGCTTTCAGGTCAAAGTATGCAGAAGGACATGAAACTCCTGACCAGCGAGGCTGGGCACGGCAGAACGACTCGCTGCCCTCCCTGCAAAGGGTGTACGTGCAGAGAGGGAGGTGCGGGCTCTCAGCAGGGCGCTCCCCCTTGCAGTACCCCCTGCAACTCGCTTACTGAGATGAGGCTGTTCATATCCTCTCCTCCCTTCTCAGCACTGGGCTGTCACAGGGCACTCATCACTGTGAAGTCTCTACCATATTCCTGTAAACAATTACAAAACTAAAAAGGCAAAGGAAGCAGTCAACCTGTACAATGCCAAAGCACTGTTTTTTATTAAGGTAACAAAATCAATCACAGTGAAAAAGTTTCAGAAACTTTTATATGCAATGCTCAATAAAAACAAGAATTTTGGCAGGACCTTGGCAAATAAAAACGTTAATGTTATGAAGTCGCTCTAATCATGTAACAAACAGGTTTTTCTGTTTAGTTTTCATCACATTACAGACATATTGTTTATATATTGCTTCTTGGCATATCTTTACAAGAGAAAGAAGGTGCCGCCTTTTACAGAGGAGGCATATTTTTATTAATCTGTCTGTGCCCATGGGCAGTCACTGCTCATCCTGGGTCATTGCTTATGATCTTTTATGACAGTCAGAGGATTTCTTTCTAAAAAAGAAGCTGTAAAAATCAGAAAAATTTAATCATCTCTCAAATGTAGCTGACTGAAACCCCACGGTAGAAAACGAGAGTGCAGAGGACAAGCCAGATCAGAGCGTGGTGGGGAGTACTGTAAAATGTTTTCTTTGTAAATCAGACAAAAGACATGTTTACAAAAAAAAGGCAAAAAGGAAAGCCTTCCATAATATTAATTTACTATACTAATTCAAACTGAGCTGTGATTTATGAGCTCTGCTGCCTCACCAAGAAGTACTCTAGCTCCCAAGCCAATACTTTGTCTTTAGTTTGTCTTTTGGGATTCAAATAACTACAGAAGACGACATTTTACATATCCTTGATTCAAGTTGTTTCTTCCTATTGATAGGCTAACTCTTTATTCTTCCTTTTGCTGCATTTGAAGGTGTTTTTAACTTTCAGTGCTAATTTATTTCTAAGTTTCGAAATTCACGTTAGTAAAGAGTTTTTAAGAAGTAATCACTGTGGCAATTCAAATATCATCTATATTAATCCTAACAAACTGCATTCAGATAACATTAATGGGCTGATTTACAAGTAATAAAGCAAGGATGGTACTATTCTTAATTTATCCTGCTGTGTTCAGATATTACCACACATATGGCAGAGGAGATTACCAGCAGTTCTGAGACCCCCACGATTCTTCAGGCATAACAAAGCAGATTAATGACAGAGTAATAAGGTCAGCTCAGGTATAGCGCAACCTTTTCTCCTGATTACTTCGGGGCTAAATTTAGCCCAACTTAACACAAAATTTCATTTTACTTGCTGATTTGGGTTATTGTCTTAAAGCAGAATAGTCGTGAATTGTGTGTCTGAAGGAGATGAAGGATCCACAACCCGGGAGATTAAATCTCTCATTGACTCTCTCACTAGTTCAGGTTCTAGATCACAAAAGGCAGTATTTGCCATCACACAGTTGTCCAGAAGAGAAGGACTTGCTCTCCAGATGCAAAACTTAAAAGTAAAGTAGCACTTCTGAAGCATAATTAAACAAATAGGGGAAATAGCACAGACAATATTTCTGGTGCATTTTGGGCCATTTGGGAAGAATTAAACCAATCACACGTGCAGCTGAAAATAATTTATCTAGCTGCTTAAACAGACAAACTGCTCATTGTCATTGTGAGAAAGAAATGAAGATGGAGAACAGTAGGTGAAAAAAGCTAATAGTGTATCAGATAACACAACTCTGTCCCAAATGAATTCACTGTTAGAGAAGATAATTATTACCTATAAAATTAAAGGCTATAAATATAATATAAATAGTGCTTGAGAAAAGCTGGTATATCTCCAAGATTTCATATACAATCTCTAGTTGTTTTCTGACAGATTAATTATCTCATAATAAAACCATAAAAACATTTAATTAAATGTAAAGTCGTGTACTCCCATGTAATGGAAACATCAGCAGTGATAAATGCTGTGCAGCTGTAGTGAATACATTGTTATACCTGTGTTTATTGGAAGGCAAAGGGAAACAGGTGTGGTCTAGGGGGTAAGCAGGGATTTAAGGCAAAGGGATCAGGTTTCTAGGTCAGGGATAATTCCTGACATTTAATTTCTTTGTTTATGGTTATACTGATTTATAAGCCCACATAACAAAAATAAGACTCCCTTCATGGCATTGTGGGAGACTGAATTCCCCATACTTTGTATAGCCTTTTGAGATGGAAAGCGCTCTGAAAATTAACCTACTTAGTTTACATAAAATCCCTTGTTACCTGGCTTGCAAACTGATTTCTGTGTCCAGTTTTGTAAAGGATCAGGTAAAAGGCAACAAAAAATGAGCTCTGAAGTTAAAGGCAGGGGAGTAGATCCTTCACTTTCCTATGTTTGCACCAACTTCAGCTGCCAGCCTTTACTCCCTCTTTTCCTCTTGAGATAGACACACATTTTTTTGACCGTAGGAACACGACAGCTAGCTTGGGTCAGTGCACTTGCCTTTCCATTGAGTGAGCTATGTTAAGACCCACAAGTAGACAAGGATGCCCGTGATAGCACTATGGCCTCTAGTAGTTATTAATCACAGGTGAAGTGCTGTTGCCTTCTGCATGCTGTAGCCACGCACTGCGTGATCAGGCATGACAGGCAAACGGAGGCTGTGACAGCTGTGTATACAATTGCTCCCATATTACAACATAGGTGTCCATTTTATTAGTGTTTACTCTCACTAGGAAAGCAACTGTCCATTATCAGTGCAGAAATTAAGGCACCCTAATGCTAAAGTGCAGCAGTACAGGTGAGACGGATAAGAGGATAGAGAGTGGAAAGCCACGGCAGAGCATCAGGGAAGCGTTCTGTGCTGCTCACATGAGCTGAAGTTATGCTGACCGTGGGCACAGGAGTCACAACGTCACCCGAGGTTGTACTGGACTGAAGTATGCTAGGGAGGAGTTCACATGGATGTCATCTGGGGATGACCTGCCTCACTTTCTTGCCCTTGATAAGAAAAGCTGCAAGCACACAGAGTGTTTCTGCAGGACCCTGAATGAAGGAGAGATCCTTGTCATAACTTTTTATGACAAGATTTATTAAGCCAGATGCAGAAATCAAAATAAACAAACCATTACATTCACAGATATTGGAAACTCTTATTCCACTGTGTTGTGCGAGGGAGTCAGAAGGCCTAGAGATTCAGAAGGGTTATTGTGGTGGAGTGTCTTCTGCCCCTGCTCCTCCACCTGGAACATCTAAAATGTCTTACTGTCACTGCATGACTTGCTATAGCCTCAGGAAAACGTTCCAGAAGCATTAATGTCTCTAACCAAAACCTTGAAAATAAGGCATGCTATTTTTAACACCAAGAACCTTTTAGGAAAAATTGTTGGTTAGGTTATTTAGCACATTATTTTTAACGTGCACCACAATTTCATCTTTCCCAATTCATTCAGATTTGAATGAAATCGTTAGATACATGAATTATCAGTTTCAAAAAGGTGGAAGATTAAAACATCGCAATGTAAACAACACATCATCTGCAGATTTCTTAGGCCAGTTTACTATGTTTTCTGCCTTAAATCTTCCAGGTCACTTGAACTTTTACCATAAATGACTACTTAGCCAAATGTGCTACCTTTAAAGAAAAGTACCTTTCCTACTGAGAAAGGATCGAGAGTGAGTGCCTTTACTACAAGAGAGATCACAGGACTTCCTAAAGCAGTGTCTGTGGAATGAATCGACATGCTCACAGCACGTGAAAACACAGGCGTGCTGAATGGTTCCTGATGGGCTTTGTTTTGCTGAAGGTGGGCAGGAGGACGGGCGATGCTTAGAGCTCTGAGCAGCATTCAGTTAATCAGACAGACATCTAGACTCAGTAACCAAAATGAAACTTTTATGGAACCTTTTTTTTAAATCCAAGACCATGACATTTCCGAGATCTTAAAGGCTTGATTATCACCAACGTGGTTCATACTTATGACCCTAATATGCCATTATAATTCTGTTTCTTTGGCATAACCGTAAATAGCATTGATTTTAAATTGGGTGGGGGAGCAGTGAAAGGGGGAAAATGAAGGTGCATGTGGAGGGAAGAGGACACTGTGTCATCTCCAGAAAATTTTGACCTATAATTGAAAAAGCTTATAAATATTAGTCTTATTACAAAGTAAAATAAAATTGAAAAATTAAGTATCCAGAAATTCAGCTGAGGCTCCACCAGTTGATGATACTTCTCAGACTGCTTGATGAATCCTTCCTCACTTGACTCTTTTCACCCCCTTGCTCAAACTACACCAATTCTTGAAGTCAGCTGTCCAGATACAACATGCTAATGCTCTCTGCCAAAGCTGACTACCACATCATACAAAAAAGGACTACGTATATCGGTAGTTTTCTGAGGGAAGGAATACAGGGCAAACTCGACTTAGCACCATATTACGATGTCTAGCAATCTGTCCCAGTTCTGCAGTGAATCCCTTCCCCTACATTAAGAAAAGTCTTACTGTTAAGGTTATTTCTGTGGACATGGAGGAGTGTAGCACATTTTATTATTTCTGTTATTGGATTAATGATTTTGCAATGTACTGTAAAGCACTTGAGGGCTTTCTTATGAAAGAAAGCTATAAAAATGTATTTGAAATGTTTCTCCTCTATGACAAACAGTTGTATTATAATGGAAAAACTACAGGGTATGAGCTAGAATTTATTAAGCTTTATTATGTTGAATAATGTTTAGATTAATAACAATTAGGTAGAATAAAAGCATGATGTGAATGTGACTAAAAAGAAATATTTAAGCCATGTGGTAGTTATTAATAAGTCAACATAATTTTTGACAGCTATCCAAATATCTTAAGAACCTTTTCAAAGTCATGGTCCATCTAGATGCAAAATCTGTATTTATTTAAATATTGCATATCAAAAGAAAGATAAACATGCAAAATCTAAACACCAAAGTATGTGTATACTCTAATGAAAACAAGTTACCCAATGTGAAAGTCAGTGGAAAGTTTTTGATGGTACTTTTGAGAGATTTTTAAAGATTCTTGGGTGCCTAAAGATGCAGATGGATTTGTACAGGAATTTTAAAAACATTCTAAATGAACTACAGGATTTATGTACTTAGAAAAAATCATTTATGAGAAAAGTCCTTGCTGATGATTTAATATGCTGTTACTTAATATTACATACTTTCTAGTTTAATTGGAGTCTTAAGCTCTAGTCCAGCACTCCATTGATTTAGATAGGGCCCAATATTGTCTTACAGCCTCTTTATAGGTTTGAGGCCACGACGTCTAGCACTAACATAGAAACTGAATAATAAAACTCACCTGTTTAAATTATACACGGCTACTTTAAAAACAGACACAAGCCAAATGTCACCAGCATCATTAAATACTAAACAGTACTTTCTTTCAAAACCAGAATTTGTTATGTATTATATTGTGTGCTCATAGACACCATATGTGAAATAAAAGGTGCTCAAGCTTCATTCACTTTCTGCCATCAGGTTATAGTACGCGCATTTCTGACAGAATAGAACAGGTCAATAAGGTATTATATGACAAAGGAAAATACACAGATTCGTAGCCGTTTTGGTATCCTTCTGCACAAACTGACTACAGGATGGCTTTGCCAGACCAGCTGAAGGTCTCATCCCCAGACCACAGGGAAGCCAGTAGCCATGGAGAGCCATCACAGGAGGTGAGGCATCTCAGAGGCGTACAGCAAAAGGACACCAGGCAACAATCGCTATTTGCAGCAACAAAAATTTGTATTGGATGCAAAGAATCAGTTTTTCACAGTGCTCACACTGTCAAAAGTTAAGCAGTGGAGCAGGTCGCCCAGAGAGAGAGCAGAACCTCCATCCTCAGAAATTTCCAAAACCTGGCTGAACAAGGCCCCAGCCTACCTTTGAAGCTGTCCCTGCTTTGAGCGTGAGGCAGGACAAGGTGACTTTCAAAGGTCTGTTCCAGTCTTAGTTTTCGATGATTCTTTTCTTGAGAAGCCTCCAGAGGATAGAGAAGATCCTTTTGCCCAGTCCCCATCTGGGTGATGATGAAGGCTTGCCCAAAGGGTATCTATTAGAAAGTTTGATAAGAGTCAGCAGAGCACTCGGTACGGACACAAACTACCAGAGCCCCCAACAGAAGATATTGTTTTCAAGGGAACAAATTTAGCCACTAACCTGAAATAAATAACCAAAACGTTGAATGTGGCATTTGTCCTTTTACAATATGTTAAAAATTACCTTTTTCTTTGTTGTGTGTCTCAGCATGACCAACCGAAACGTTACTGTTTTTTTTTTTTTCTGTGCCAAAAATGTGTTAGTTTATTGATTACAGAACAGGAACGGGCATTTGTGCTATACCACCTCAATGACAAAATCAACTTTTTAGTCACATGGGAGACAAATAAGCCATAGAAAAAGCAAGAAAGAAATTCGGTCTTCGGAGATATTAGTTTTAAATACAGAGTAAAACTAAGTTCTACTTCTACCTTTCTACTAATTTCTAGTAACTTGCTGCAGTCTTTCTTAAATTAATTTAGAAAATTCCTGTTAGAAAAAAATTGCAAGAAGCTTCAGTTTAAGAATGCATTTAAATACACGCTTATCTTTAAGCATAAGCTTAAATTCTATGAAGTTCCAAGTATATCTATGCACTTAATATTAGGCATTTTTTCAATGCCTTTTCTGAAGGAGTATATTTGTTTCACTTTTCTGCACACACGCAGTCCCTTCCCCTGCTAAAGCTACTGTTCTTACTGACAAAATGCTGCAAATCATGAACATTTCATGCTGCTACCATTATTTTCATCTGATTCAGTATCTGAGGTACTGGTGGCTGCTATCGTTGTCCCCCAAAATAGTGCAGCAGAAGGCTACTTCACACAGTAAAAGAATGGAGAATTGACATGAGAAAGCAATTATGTGGGAAACATTGAATCAAGCATTCCCAGATGGTATATTTATATTGAGAATAAACTGTAAGGGAGCCAAGTTGGAAGTCTGTGAAACTTCCGCCATTGTTAAAGGGACACTATCCCTTAGTCTGGGGCCCCCAAACTGCAAGGGGGTTTTACAAAACTTAAGATAAAATACAAAATATCGATTAAAACTCAAAACAGTAATTCTGTTTCTTTTAATATAAACATCCATCTCAAGTATTACGAAGTCTAACAGTACTATTATGCAGAGGTATGTGAATCAGAAAATAAAACTGGATGGAGAGAAAAGTCAGGCTGAGTGTTTTCCAGTGTCACAGTCTGGGCTTTGTGAAATACAGAAAACAAACAAGAGAGTGATAGATCCCAAAAAAGGTATTTTAAAATTGTTTCCATTGTAATAAACTGCATTGTCAGGTCAGCATTTTTTATTTTTTATAAAAAGCGTGAGCTTGGTTGACAGCAACCCTTTAAAGAAAACAGTGCATTACATTAAATGTCAGTGAAAAAGAATGAATAATTGCTCAGATATAGCAACCCCAGCAGCAAGAGCAACCAAAGCAGAAAACAGATTGGGTAAGGTCTGCGGATACTCTCAGGACTGTTTACATCGCAAGTCCTAAGTTTTATGTAAATATAAACCCCATTTTAATAAGAACAGATATTCTACTTCAGCCCTATCTAGCTTTTGGTACAATGAGGTGTAAAAATTAAAAATAACAAATCTAGCAATTTTATACTCACCAACAGCAGTCATGTTTAATAGCATATGCTTTTTCTTTCAACAGAATTTCTGAAGACCAGAAATGGACTAAATTTGTGACATTTTGGTCTTTATTTCAATTACCCAAACTTCAAAGTGTCTCTGACCCAGCAGTTTGTTCCACTTTCATCCCACACAGAAATCAGAATCCTCTGATTTTTTCATTTGAATAAATGTGCATATCTATCTCTACCTGATGATTTTAAAGTTTAGGCTAAAAATGTATATTTTCTGGTGCACCTTGCAATTTGAGCAAGAATCAGAAAGGAGAAACAACGCAAACATAAAAAGTGAGAGAAAAAGCTTCTCTAGACATCTTTAAACCTCCCAAATACCTGGGTGAAGTTTCAAACCAGTTATTTCAGCTGAACTCATTCACCCACATTGAGGCAAACCGACTGCAAATCTGAATGGAGTGAATTAGAAACCAAGAATAAATATGGTGTGATGAACACGTAATGAAAACTGTAACAACGTTAAGATACCAGGGAGCTGTGGTGTATTTGTAAATGTTGTAAATATTTTAGTGTTTTCATCCTTAAAATAGAAGGTGGTTCACAACAGAGAATGAAATTTGAATAGAAGCAAAACCAAAGTGACATTGCCATAATCCTGGGACTTCATATATAATTTTTAAAAGTCCCATTAAGTTATAGCATGCATGCAAAATTGTCCCTTCCTTAGTGAAAAGCGTGGCTGGGCATGACTTGACATTGCACCTCTAACAGCTCTGTAGTCATTACACTCACATTACACGCACTAGCAAGCCTACCTGCTGCTTTATATTATCTAGTTTATTCACATACCTGACGGCCAAATGAAATGTTTTGTAAAGCCAGTCATCTATTCCACTTGACAAAGAAGTATGTTGTTAGAAAGATTTGAAATGGTCATTAGAGAAAAGGAAGATGGTTCTGGTGAACAGCCAGAGCCTGGGACAAGTTGAGTTTTGGACACCAAGGACATTACTCATGTAAAAGCCTGGGCCCGGCTTCCCTCAGGAATGGGCAAAGTTCCCAGTTCCTTCAGACATCTGTTTGATATTACCAGACTCACTAGGGAAGGATTCAAGGAGTGCAGAGCTGGCTCAGAAAGTCTCAGCCATGGAGGCAAAATCCAATTTTCTGGCAAAGGGAGTTTAGGGAGCCAGAGGGGAAGAGGACTTGGAGGGGTCAGCTGGATTCAGGAAGAAGTGAGGGACAGAGCAGTTCCAGGGCAGGAAGGACCTCCAAGGTCAGCCAAACACCAGGATGGAGAGAGAAGAGCGCAATCTCAGGAGGGTCTAGAGGCAAGCAGAAAGGCATCAGATGGGTCTGGGTGGGAAGGGGCTACAAAAGAGCTGTGAAGCACAGTGGAGGCAGACACTGCCTTTCCTCTCTTCTTCTTCCCCGCCTGTACATCTCAGTCCTCCCATGTTTGCTTGGAATAAGGGACTGTGACTCCTGCCAGGACATCTGAGATATCTGCTCTCCTCAGCCCCATCCTCTGCTTCCACCCCACGCGAGCAGAAGTGGCCTCCTCTTCCCTTCCATGTACCTACTGCTCACTCTCAATCCTTCCCCCAAGCTGCTGAAGAAACAAGGGACCAGGTGCCAGAGGCCAGTCTGGACCTGGTGCCTACAGTGGAGAGGGAAGACTAGGGATGGGCTGAAGAGGCAAAGGCAAGTGTTGGAACAGCTTTGCAGCCAGCTGCAGAAGAACGAGAGTCCTCAGAGTGAGACCCCAGCCCTTCCCTGCGAGGAAGGTGGTGGGGACACTGCTCGGAATGAAGAGGCCAGTGCCCATTGCCTCAGCCACAGAGGGTGTGGGCAGACATGGTCCCTCCAGAGAATATCTAAGAGCTGGCAAGGGACTGGAGGAAGGGCAGTGCTGGGTCGGAAGGAAATCTGATAAAGAAAATTAATCTAGTGAAAAAAGCATTTTTTTAGGGAGTTGCGAGAACTAAGGAAGAAAATGCATCAAGATGATTATATAAATTCCTGGAATAGATTGGTGAAATGGACTAAAAACAGGAGACTTTGTCCATGAATAGGAGGATACCTTCCTGAGCTATAGAGTGTGAATAAGTAATTTCAGGAATGAAGAGGTAATATGAATAATCATTTCTTCAGATGATCCCAGAACTTAAGTGATGCCCAGAGAAAGCACTGTGCTGGTGTCCTGGTTTCGGCTGGGATAGAGTTAATTTTCATCCTAGTAGCTGCCTTACTGCTGTGTTTTGGATTTAGGATGAGAATAATGCTGATAACACACCGATGTTTTAGCTGTTGCTAAGCAGTGCTTATACTAAGTCACGGACTTTTCAGCTTCCCACGCTCTGCCAGCGAGGAGGTGCACAAGAAGCTGGGAGGGGGCACAGCCGGGACAGCCGACCCAAACTGGCCAAAGGGACATTCCATACCATGGGACGTCATGCTCAGCATATAAACGGGAAGTTGGCCGGGGGGCAGCAATTGCTGCTCAGGGACAGGCTGGGCATCCATTGGCGGGTGGTGAGCGGTTGAATCACTTGTTTTTCCCGGGTTTTGTTCTTCTCTCTCTGTTGTTGTTTTCATTTTCATTACAATTTATTATCATTATTTTCATTTTATTTTATTTCAATCATTAAACTGTTCTTAGCTCAACCCATGAGTTTTCTCACTTTTACTCCTCCGATTCTCTCCGCCATCCCACCGGGGGCGGGGAGGGTGAGCGAGCAGCTGGGTGGTGTGTGGTTGCCAACTGGGGTTAAACCACAACAGCTGGGGAATACCTAGTCAAATGAACTGCGGAGGGGTGGCAGTGTACCTGAAATTACTTTTATTTATAGGAATAGTTTGGCTATTTTGGAGAAGCTTCCTGGATATTTGTTAGTTCCAAAGGTGTCCATCCTTTTGAGTCACAAATATTGCAGTGGCTAGCTTATTTTGACACCCTTGCAGACCACAGTATATCAGAATTCATAACTGGGTGATTTGTCTAAGCTGGCAACAACAACAAAATTTGTGGTCCAGAGACGACATCCAACCCATTTGGGTTTTATCAGCATTCAGAGTCACTGCCATAGCCTAAAAGACAAATAAACCACTAACACCTGAACGAGAGAAGAACTGAAATGAGCACAACACTGCTTGCTTTCTCCTCCCACCGGGTGAGCTCACAAGTTACCCTAAGTCATACAACTAGCATATGGCGTGTCTGGCAGATTAGTGGTGGCACACACAGAGCTGCACATATCTGGCCCTTTAGTGGATCAGTCGGTATGTGCTGGCCAGACAGGTGCTACCCACAGCTCTGGAGAGCCCGGCTCGAGCCACGCCACGGGCAGCAGGACACGGCTGCTCACAGCAGCTGGCACCAGACCTAATGGCAGTGGCGCAACGTACCCCACAGCTCCCACTGAATGAAAAACTCCATCGAACTCAATAGCTGTTTGTACGAGTAAAAGTTGAGTGTGGCCATTGCGATGCGACCAGTAATAATATTGCACGGACTGGTGAGGAGGACAATAGTGGTAGCACACAGCAAATTAAAAATGCAAAATCTCCGCAACTGTTTGAAAGAAAATGCAGCAGCAGAGTCTGTTATCCGCATAATTTTCCCAAACAAGCTATAGGGCTGCACTCAGATTTCAGACAGCAGATCTGGGTCTTCTCTAACTGAAATAAATGGGTGTTTGCCAACTACTTCAAAGGAAGTGTTTAAAAATGAGACTGTTAAACAGCTAAGGGAGCTGATGTAATCATATTTTAACCCAATTATCCTTTCCAATATGTATTTGTCAGCATTTAATCCCATCTGCCATTGTGCTGCCCAAGTGCCTAAATTGTATAGGTCCCTCAAGAGTTCTCTAGTCTTGGCTAACCTAACAAATTCTGTGCCATATGCAAATTTTAATTTGCAAATGTTCTCCCTCATTTCCAGACTCTATTAAACAACTGGTCTTATTATGGGCACTCCACAGTTAATTCTTTGCCGCTTTGGAAATTTACCAATTTTTCTGTTTCATTTTCTACCACTTTACCAGTCTCTAATCTATGACAGCAATCTACCTCTAAACCTTTGTATACATAGATACTTTACTAACCACTTTTGAGAGACTTTGAAAAAACACTAAAAAACATTAAAATAACATAAAACAAACATTTCCTTTATTCACTCATGTTGACACAACAAATGGATGCTAGTAAATTTGAGAGTGTTTTTTCTTTTCAATAAAATATTCCTCTTTCTTGCTTTTATAACTTTTTTATTTCTGCAGATGTTTTATTATTGTCTCTAGTTACTATTTCAGTCCATTTACCTGGGACTTCAATGAAGTCCCCTGGTTCCCAATTCCTAGGAATATCTTTTACACTTTTTCAATAAATACTTGCAATATCTACTATCCAAGCTGACAGAAATTCAGGTAATAGCATATCTTATCTTCCAGCAGAAAATAATCTGTGCCTCAACCAATCTAATTTAATTAAAATGTAACTACAGCCGTAGTAAGACAAAAACTCAGCTAAAATAGTTACAACAGTATAAAATGTTATGAACTTTAATACTAAATGACAGTTCTGTTTTTCTGATTTAAGATTAAAGACCCATGATCTATTTTTTTCTGTAACTCTGATTCAGCAAGGCATTTTAAGGTGAAAGATCCTAATTCTCATTTTCACTGCAGACTCTTTAATAACACTCTTGCAGGGGAAAAGAATCTTCAGTGTACACAAAACTCAGTTCCAGTTGGATTACATGTATGCTTGAGTCCTATGTTGAGTTGAAGCTTGAGAGGAAAAATAGTATATATTTCACTTGCACGAAACCTCTATTGATATAATCCAAAGTAGAAAACAGTTTTCATTTGTATCAAGCAAATTTCTTGCAGGACAGTAACTTGAATAGTTATTTCAGTTGATGGATGTAGATAGCTAAATTTGAGCATTTAGTCCCTGTGTTTCAGAGACAGAGCCGTGCTAAGAGCAGAATTTAACATTTGGAGCCACAGGAATGGTTCATTACTATAAATGTCTGCAATACTAATCAGGAGAGATAATGTTCTAGTCAGGATAATAATTAACATTTAACTGACTTGCAAATGTAAAAACCAGGACCCTCAAAATACAGGCATCAATGAATTGAAAGAAACAGGCATCTAAATTTTTTAACTACTTGAATTCCTCCCTCTAGAGGACTACTGTAATACTTAAGGGGAATGATAGCACATTGCAGTACAGTGAACACTAATACATCTAGTGAACGGAGACTGTACTTTCCGTTGTGCCTGGTATATCTTTTGTACTGAGAGACAGACAAGTTTACTGTATCTGAATAGGAAAAAAAAGTAGAGGATTCCATCAAGAAGCTCAAATGTGAGTTGAAAGCAACAAAGTGACTGCGGTGTAATCCTTACTGCTTATATATGTCAGGATAACATCAACAATTTTTTTCCAGTACAACCGCCAGCAAGCAAGGAATAGTACTAGACTAAACACAGAATGTAAAAGAGCATAGAGAATTGGGGTCTGTGCTAAAAGAAACGTGAAACCCCAATGAATGGAGCAGAATGAATTGCAGACCATTCACAGCAGCGTTATAGGTTTCCCACGTGGGCACTAACAGCGGAGTTCCATGAGGTTTTGGCAACAGTACAATTTGCAACAACAACAAAAAGAGTTTGCTAAATTATTTAAACATGAAATCAACATCTCTCAGACAAAAATAGCCAACGTGCGTTAAGCAAAGGAACTTAAAAATAGCGAACTGAATCTGAGAGGGAACGCAGAGGCTTTCATTCACCCCACTTGGTATACTCCTGTTTCTCTGGAAATGCAACTTGAACGTAAGTCAGGATATCCAAGGCAAAGTATCGGAGGGAAAATACGGCTGAAGAGGTTTTTGTGCGGTGCATCCCCTAGGGTGGGCTGGGAGAGGGAGGAGTTTTACAAGGAAATACACCTCCTTCCCCCCCTTCCTTTTTCTCTGTTTAGCTTTGATTAGTTCCTAGTAATGCGGTCCCTGCAGTCCCTGGGTTTATTTGCTTGTTTAATGTTGTTGTTCACAGAACACAGGTGCCTGTGGTTTTTCAGGAATGAGAAGTTAGCTTTACAGGAAACACATCTTTTCCCTTTCCCCCCTCAACTAATTTTCTTCTAAGGTGAAGAGAACAGTAATTGCCTTTTTGCTGGCAACTCAAATTTGTTTTGTTTTGGGGTTTTTTTTTTCCCCTTTCCTGCATGCTACTCTCACAATATAAATATCTAGATTTTTTTTTTTTTTTTAATTCTGTTGCATGTGGCACGGCCCTGCACTTAGCATACAGCTCACACAGGGAGGGCATGGGAGAAATTAGGGGTGAGAACAGAGGCTGTAATGTATTCAGAGGCCTTTCAGGTTCAAAAGTCTACCGCATGCAACACATTGCAAGCATCACGCATTTTAAATGAGCCAGAAGCACTGCCCAGACCTTCAAACAACAGAGAGGCAGAACTAACATGAACTATCAAACATGCACAGCATTTGTGGGGGAAAAGGTGCAGCAGGTTTGGATCTTTGTTTTAAAAATTAACAAATAATCGATTTTAAAGGAATACTTTAACCTTTCAGACCTCCTTCCTTTTCCCAGTATTGTCAGCCAGGGAGCATTTAGTTTACCACATCTTAGAGACAACATGAGCTGGTAGTGGGGCCCAGTGTCAAGGCCTATCCCTCAGAAGTAAAAGGTAATGACAGCAGGCCTTGGGAACTTGAATAAGAAAAGGGACACAATGGCTTCCAAAAATATGGCTTAGCTTGGTGGCTTTTCTCATGAAGGACTTTGCCATCTTGCAGGGACAGAGGTATTTTCTTCGCAGCCATCTGTCTCAGGCCCCTTTTTCCCCATGAGAACTCATTTTCCTTCTGCAGTATCCCTAGCTATGTCTCTAGCTCCTGTTTCTGCTACTGACTGACGCCATAACATTTTCATAACTCAAAGGGCTGAGCAAGACCCCGAGTACCAGATTTCACTAAGACCGAGGTAACAGTAATACTCACTGCACCACCCAGTGCAGCCCCAGCAGCACGGTGGGAGGCAAAGTTCTCCAGAGAGAGACGGTGTCTCCTGCCAAGACCTGCTGAAAAGGTATCCTACCGTGGTGGACGGTGCGATCAGTCGTCTGGCATTGTGAAAGCTCACAGCTCATGCTTCGTTAGAAGCCAACATTAATTGCTTTCTGTAGAGCACACAGAAATGAAGCTCTCTTATCACTGTAGTAACTAAGAAATAACAACACCAAAGCCTGAATCAGAGAACAAGATGTAGTAAAACTAGCCACTAAAGGCTTCTAAAGGCAGAAGATTATAATAAAAGATCAAACCATCATTAAATCACTTTAGTAATGAAATGAATGAATTTAGAAATGACTGAATACAGCAATTTCTTACCCAGAAAGGATGCTGCTATAGGAACAAATATTGCATTCAAATGTGAAAATAAATTTCTTTATTGCTCATTCCAAAAGTATTTTGGAATTATTGAGTGTTAGGATGAGGAATCAGAAAAAAAATGTGTTCAACAAATAGCCACTTATAGGACTAAGTTTTCAGTTAATTAAGGAAGAGTCTGACATCGGAAGATCATATTCCAGTGACTTGACAGAAGAAAAATAAAAATGTCTTTTTTTGGGCATTGAGAAGGTCAGCGCTTTCTACTGCAGCGGATCAAACATCTCAGCTTTAAAGAATGACAGAGAAAATGAAACTACAAGAAAGCAGCCAAAAAGCAATTTGATTATATGAAAATAAGCAGCAGCAAATCTGCAGTGATACTTCCATTTTGTGGCTAGCAGGATCCCCTGCTCTTAGTGTGCTAATTCTCCAGAAAACCTAACCAAAAATTTTCTTCAATTCAACTGCTTATACTAATATACACACACAACACACATGTACAGTTAGACTTGCACAATAAGTGCTTCAATACTAAACTCTCCACCCCCACAAACTTCACCCTCTAATTCTCTAGGGAGCTATAGATGGAAGGAGTATTTACTTTTCTACAGTGGTGTAAAATTAAGTTAGTGAAAATGAGAGTTGGGCCCCGATGCTTCTCTGAAATTTGCTGTCCTACTTTCCAGCTGTGCAAGGCAGTAGGAGTGGGAAATTGCAGAGCAAGAGGCCGCCAGTGCCACCAGCGCTCCTCAGAGTATTCGGAAGGGTTTGAATTCAGACCACTGTAGCATGAGCTATTGTTCCCACTGTTGTTCCCCTTGTAATCCATGAAGGCTATTTAATGTGGTGTGGGAGGAGAAGCGTATTGAAATAAGAAGGGGAAACTAAGGGCATGAGAAAGATTATGCAAGTGCTTCATGAGGGTTTTCAGTGTGTGGCTATTTTCTTTGTAGTCGCAAACCAAAAAAAACCTTATACCTGAATTTTACATGTTACACAAAAAACCTGATATTTTCTATTTGTTGCTTCTATGCTTGTTTAGCCTGGAGAAAAGGAGGCTCAGGGGAGACCTCATCGCTCTCCAACTACCTGAAAGGAGGTTGTAGCGAGGTGGGTGTCGGTCTCTTCTCCCAAGTAACAAGTGACAGGACGAGAGGAAATGGCCTCAAGTTGCGCCAGGGGAGGTTTAGATTGGACGTGAGGAAAAATTTCTGTACTGAAAGAGTGGTTAAACATTGGAATAGGCTGCCCAGGGAAGTGGTTGAGTCCCCATCCCTGGAAGTATTTAAAAGACGGGTAGATGAGGCGCTTAGGGACATGGTTTAGTGGGCATGGTGGTGTTGGGTTGACGGTTGGACTGGATGATCTTAGAGGTCTCTTCCAACCTTAATGATTCTATGCTATTTTTTAAACTAACTTATACCCCTTCTTAAAATTCCATTTGAGGTGCACAGCATCTGCATTCACAGAAGCTATAGTGGGACAAGTGCTATACTGGATAATATGGCCATGATATATTGATCTAAATTCACTGGAAGGTAAGGAGCTGCATTTTGAGAATCAATATACTCTTTCCTAAGATGATTACAGAGGTGCAGGTTCTAGGTTGACTAATAGGGTTGCAGCCCTCATGTGCAGACCAGGCTGCTAGAAAAGTTATAATTAAATCACATTATATACTTTCTCAGACATTGTGTGATTTGTATACAGTTTTAAATTTGATTGCAGTTTAGAAAGGTAAATAAAATCAAAGTTTACTAGTGTCAAGAAGGGATTTTGCTTTATTTTAACTTGAAAGCTGTTCTTCCAAGAACAGGTTCTCACAGTTAGTTGAGAATCTGGTTTCCTCCTGCTATGAAAGAATAACTTACTATCTGATTTCAGGAGACTATAATGTAAGCTAATTGCTTTTAGTAATTTTCACCATTGGTTTCCCATTCTACTTTTGCATTAAGAATTGATCTGTTTGGGGCTTTTTTCCTGACATCCAGGCCACAACAGCTTACCAGCAGCAACTCATTTCCTTATACAACAAGAGAACTTCTCCCAGTTTGCCCCTTTTGGGTATTCATCACCAGTGATCCAGGTCAGAGGCCTTTTTGGAAGTGCAATCTAGTGCCTGCAATTCTCTAATCTTTTTCGGAGTTATTTTCCCTTTCTAGGCTCAGTGCCACTTTCCAGGAAATTTTAAACGAACATTTAAACTTATAAATCTAGTTTAGCAGAATAGATTTTGAAATCTATTTTGATTGATGTAAAATGACAGCTACAGAGCCTACCTTAAAACAGTCATTTAATCATTCTGTCCTAGGAAAACGACCAGGCATCCTGGACAGCGCTTATCACTGTAAGCATCAGTATTATATCAACATCAGTATAACAAAGAAAAGATGACAAAAAACAATTGTCAGCATTTTTGACTCAACTGTTAGGTCGCCAGCTGCATGCTGAATTGTACACCTTCTACTCATACTCACTGAAGAAGAAGGGGATACTCAGTAGATACAGATCCACATGCTCAAAACTTCTTGTCATGTGTGGAAGGCATGACCGCGTGCCACAGGAGCCTGCCTGCAAAAGCAAGGTCCCATCTTACGTGTAAAACCACCCGACAGGATCAAGACCTCTGACAGTCACTTCTGCGCTCTAACCTAAAGAGGTACGATTTCCCCCTTAAGCACAACAAAGGTGAAACTATATAGCAAAACAGTGTGGAATATATGTGCTAGACTGCTTCTAGTACACAACCTAGCCTGAAAATCCATCTCCTAAATCACTTTATGATTGTTACTTAAATAAATGGAGCCAAAAGTGCACATTAATGTTTTCAGACTTGTGAATATAAAAGACAAAATGGCCTATGCACATAAAATCAGATGTGATTTAAGAAAAAATATTTAAACTTGATTGCCTTTATTTGGTATATCAAACAACAAAATAAAGATTCTAAGGGCTTATGTGCAAAAAGCCATTTGAAAATGGGCTTTTCTCTGAATTTTTATTTCCATTTATTTGATAAGGTCTTGTTAGACTTAGTGCTACATTTAAGGAAGAGAAAAGAATGAGGTGCTCTTCTGTGTCACTTATTCACTGCTTGGGATACACAGTGCAGAGAGAAACAATCAGAGCTGTGCTGCCCACAGAAATTGGTAAAAAGAAACATCTCTGTAATAAGTGTTCAAATCAGATTATTCTTGTTCTCAGGCATACCTCATATTTTAATCTCTTTATATTGTCTTATCTGTTTGCATTTGGATTTTCATCTCTTTAAATTGTTCCCTCCCAGCTACCAGGTACCCAAATTCCTGGCCCCCAATTTTCATTAATTTTTTCCATTTGTAAAGCTCAGCTTTCCAGTTTGGCATGAGATCCCTTGGTTTTGTAAGGCCTATTTAGAGTCTGAGCTTGCAAGGCCTCTGCAAAATAAGCGCTCATTGGCTTGATTAGGAGCTGTGCGGAGGTATTTTAGGAACTCAGCAGTACAGCTTTTATTTTCACCTTGCAAATACAGAATGGAAGCACGTACCCTCATTCTCCTTGATGGAACAAAATGCAAGGAGGCTAATGGGAAGGCAATAGGCCTATGGATCTGGAGGTGATCTTTCTTTTGGCCTAGTGTAAAGGAGCAGAGTTTTGCTGAACCATAAGCACATTTAAAGGCTCTCCCCCCCACCCAGGAGAGAGGCTTGCTGAAGTATACACTGTGATTCTAAGGTCTTCTTTTTCTATATCACTGAGCCAGTCTGAAAATTGCTGTGCAGTATATACGGTAAGTAGATTAGAGAAGTTCTTTTAGCACTTTGAAGAAGAAATAAGATCATGGACTTCCTTCTGTACTTGCACAAAAATGGATGACATGCAGAGTAGTATCTGTTTGACTGACATAAAATAGCTGAAATCACGTGGCTAAGAGTTGCTGGTTTTGCTCTGCCCTTTGGGTTAGTGTGTAGAGAGCACTCACTGTTTAAGTTTTGATCTCTCCATCCATAAAATGTGAAAGACAACATTATCTGGCTCACAGGGATGCTGGGAGATTACATAATGTTTGCACAGCTATTTTAAAATATGAAGTACTGTGAATTATGCAGTATAAATTGCTGAGAGTGAAGACTTATCCTCTCTAAAGAAAATGAGAATGAAAATTTCTAAAGAAAATTATTTTGGAGAGCGTCTTTAACTACCTTAATCTACACTATTTATCTATTTGCTAATTAAAATTATTTTAGTCTGTTAGAAATGATCAGAACAATTTACATGAAAAAGACACCTGACTGTAGTTGTCACTGAAGCATACTCAATCCAACGAGAAAATCATTAAAAAGTTAGCACTGTACTTTCAAAAGGTCCCCCCTTCTTCCACCCCATGTCTTTATAAGCTACTTAGTCAATAATTTAATTCTTTCTGTGTCTGTGTTTCAAGTTGGTTAAATCTGGGCTGCTAAGTGGTGCTTTTCTTCCAAGGGATTCATTTACTGAGGAATTCTCTTCACTATGATTTAGTCTTTCATCTTGCATGGATGCTGCTTTACTCATCACTAATTCACACCGCACATCACAGGCTACATCAACATCTGCATCTTCTGGATGGAAAGTTTTCATTTCTTCCCCTTTAAGAATATCTGTCATTCTGCAGTCCCACTCATCAGCTCCTAACAACCTTCCCAGCTGTACAAAAATGCATTCTGAATAAACATTGGAAGGAAGGAAGCATAAATATTTGACAGCATTCACAGTCGAGGCAGGTTATTAAGCACTCTGCATTTCAGAAGAATACTCAAGACTGTCTTCCAATGAAGTATTACAAGTGAGACTCCAAGTGCTTTTTAATCTAAGTAAGCTTTTACTTTGGAAGAGGCTATTAGTGCCTGGATGTGAGAAGAGAAGATTGTGGACAGGCATAACATTTTGCAATTTCATTTTCATTTTGGCTGGTTTTGTGATGATCATATTCTGCATACCTAAATCTTTGTTACTTGGAGTTTTGAGCATGCCTGAAACGGACACTGTAACAGAAGTTAAAATGAGAAATGAATGACTTCCTCCCGGTGGAGTTAGTTAATGCTTATCCCATAGGTCCAAACTGTAAGTGATTTGGTCATCTGAAAGGCAGCCTGGTTCTCTCATTCTCCATATGGGAGATGTTTAATGCTATGGTGTAATAATATAAAAACTACAGAGGGAAGCATTAAGAGGGAGAGTAAGTCGCTTTTATTCTCTCTCAACGCCTTCAGTAGAACTTGAAAAATTTCTCCAATAACGTCTGTGTGACTGCCCATTTAGGTATCAATGGGGTAGAACTGAAGTGTAATATGGAAACATTACTGGAAGGCCAGTCTAAGGAACTTTCAAAAATCTTATTTTTAGCCATGAGACCCAGCAGCTTCTTGGCAGAATTAATAATTTATTTTAATTTGAATTCTAAAGCTTCTAGTTTGTCTTAGCAGGCTGACTTCAAACTAACTTCAATAACCTAATCTAAATTAGGTCCAAGTATATTCCTTCATTAAAAAAATAGCACAAATATATGTAATTCTTCCTATATTTATAGCAACACCAGCCATCTGTTACAAACCTGCTTTGTATACACATATATCATAAACTGATCATTGCAATCACTGTTCTACTCCTAATCTGTGGCCTATTTAATTTCTGGAAATCTTATGGTCTGGGCTGCTGGAAGCCAGAAAACCCTTGCTCCAGCCCTCCTACACCTGTGCAGAGCTCTACTGCGTCTGCACAATTAGTCCAGCTGGGGCTTCTGGCACACGTGCCCGTGCTGGCAGAGCCAGGTCTTCAGATTATAAAAGATGTAGATTAGCAAGATTTTTCCAGTGATGTCAGTAGAACACTTCTGGTGTTGGAGTTTGGCAGGATAACATTCCGTATTAAAACATGGATTTTTGACTAGACATTGGCCTAAACTTAATCTTTTTTCCAAACAGTCCCAATCACTGCAAAAATACTGAAAAAATGACTTACACAGTGGATTTGTTTGACAGTGATCAAACACGACCAAATAAATTTTCCTATCCGAATTTCTATTGCTTGCTCCTTTTCTGTTTAGCTTGATGTGAGATTTGCCATACAGTAGGGGACGCAACTTCCGAGAATGCAGAATCTGCAGATGGTACCTACAGAGCATCCCATACAGCTCATTCACAAGAACATGCTGGAGACATAACCAGCAAATCCATTCTGCACAATTTTTTTTCCAAGTAAGACTTAATCTTGGCATAATCTTTTGACCACAAGTTATACTGAAGCATACAAACCCAAAGTACATAGCCATACTAAACTGACAGTAAAATATAGCACAAGAGATAGTACAGTCAACTTGATTCTACATTTATGAACCTTAGTAGAGTAGGAATTATCTTGTATATGCAAAAAATGTCACACGCTAGCCAAAAAGCAGACACATTCAGCACTGAGCACTCAGTGTTTAAGCATTTAATTCCTCTCATCTAATATAGCAGCTCTAACTACAGGGCAATGAAAGATCAGGCATCAGAATAATCAATCATGTCAGTTCAGACCATAACGATAAGCTCCTGACAGAAAAGGACGAAAATCAGATAACTCATACTTCTGAATTTCTTTGAGGTATAACTGTACAGGCTTAAATGCAGAAATATATAGTAAAGCTTCAGCTTTAAGGTTTTTTTTTTTATAATGGACATCAATATCGCTGCTTAAACTCAATTATTTGAGAGCGCAATTTAGAATATAAAATGTCTTTTAGCATTAGCATTTATGTGCGAATGCTTGAGGTTTTTTTAATATATCGCACTGTAGTACAAAACTGACCTCTGAGGGGAAAAAAAGCAGCAGGAAAAAAATATACTTACTGCCTTTAAGAAAAACACTTAGAACAGTATGAGCATAACTAATGTATGATTTGTAGTACATCAGTATTAAATTGATGAATCTGGCTTATAGCAAGCCAAACTTGGGACTGCACAATCCTACAAAATCCTACAGCCTGTAATGGCCTTACAAGCAGCATGCACAAAATTTGCCCAGAAACATTAGTACCAAAAAGAATATAGTAAAATGTGGAAGTTGTTTCAAACTTTCTAGAAAAATTTTAATTGCCTGTGGATGAAATGTATTTAAATAAATGGGTTTTATTTGTTAGCTAGTCTCACATGCCCTGAATGTACGTACATTTGAAAATCTTGTTTAACCTGATTTTTATAAGTATCTTGTTCTATTTCAACGTAATCTTTTAAATGTGTTACAACAACAAGAGCTCATATGTCACATAAATTCAGCATCTTCCATTTGATGAGCTAACTAGTGCAGCAGCATAAATTGCATTTTTCTGCTTTGAGACTAAGTACATTATTTTTGTCTAATCCTCTATTTTACACCAAATCCCTTCCTGAGGAGTCTTAAAAATTCGGAGCAAAGAACAACATAATTTTATAATTCAAAACGGGGACATGTAAGTGGGCTATACCATTACCTGCAACTACCAGACAGAGACACGCAGCTTGCAGACATATCTAATGTGCATAATAAAACAGACTTGATGTGTCTCCAGCCCTAGTGGCGTATATTATGGGCAAGACGAAATGGCTGAAGAATACTTACATATCTTGCATCCAAAAATCAAAAATATGCAAGAGGTGAAATCCTGGTCCAGTTAAATGCAAGGGATGTTTTGTGGCTGACTTCAGCAGGGTAAGAAAATGCATGTATCCTGTAGCCTTAGGACATGCCAGAAGGCAATGCCTTTCTTACTGTGCCCCTGCAAGCACATGGTTGGCAGCTGTAGAAATGTAGCACATGCTACACTGCGACCTCAGTGATGCTCTCAGAGCTTGCGTGCAAAGTCTAACACCATACCCAGAGTGTTACTGCGGGATTGGACTGTAACGCACACAGGTTCAACTTCCAGTATGTCAGAAACAAGTCAATTTGGGCTTTAATGTAGGCTACGCTTACCTATTCTGGTTGCTAAGTCAGTGACTCTAAGATCCATACAAGTGTCTTCACCGCAGCTGCCACTCGGTCAGTTCGGATAAGCTAGGGCAGGTCACCTCCTGAATGCCACGCCACTGAAGCCCGACAGTCATAACCACATTCCCTGGCAACAAGTGGTAAAAAAAGAAAAAAACCCACATCTTCTGATACTAACAAGTGACAAAGCTCATAATCAGTTAAAATCAGGCGAAGCAATATGGGGAAAAAACCTCTTTAGAGAATAAACACGGAAATTATATCATACAACGCACGTGTACTCCTGACCCTGGAGCTGTGGCTTCTTGGTTAGCGCTGGTGTCGTGGTGCCCACGTGCTCTGTGCGGTTGCCGGTGCCAATGACAAGCGGAGCTGGACAGCTAGGTGGGGTGTGGCAATGCGCCGGCAGCTCTGGCTGCTCTTGGGGAGATTTCTTTCTTCTAAAGCTCACCTGCATTTTCCTTTTTTCATAAGGGCATCCTGAAGGAGTCTTTTTAAATGCTTTCAGCTTTTCTGCTTTCAGCAGAACTGCTTTTAGGAAACATCATTTAACTTACAGCAAAATCAGCATTAATAACGTCATAAAATCGTTCACTAATTTCATAGTTGTTCCTTCAGAGAAAAAATAGAGCTAATTCTAGGTCAAAAAAAAAACAACCTTGCACAAAACCACAACTCTTAAGATGAACTGCAGAATAAACACAGGAAAGACTGAACGGGAATAGTTAAGTGATGTCTAGGTATTGGTTTCATAGGCAATTGTTCCACCGAGAATCCATGGTGCTCATAAACATAACTGTGAATGCAGGATTTGTTACGTGTGTTTTATATAAGACATATCAAAAATGCTATCATTATGCATGGATGGATAGAAGGTATAAATTAAATATTTCAAAAAAGGATCAGAGAGCTCTCTTCCACAGCTACACCAGAAACTGAAGTCAGCTGGAAAATGAGTTCCGCTGTCCTTGGAATTTCTAAACTATTAGGTGAGGCGGGCATTTTAAGGCAAATAGACACTAAGATAGCGGCCTGTTTATATTTGAGAAACTCCATCTTGCCAAGATAAAAATGATGTTAATTATCTATATCCAAATGTGGTTTTTTAGTTTAGAACCATGGTTCTTTCTCCAAACGAAAGCCAAATGTAGATAATGCCTCAAGATTGGTTTGGTTGCGTTATGCTCCTCAAACACAAAGAGGAAAACTCTAATTTCAGTCTGAATGGATTTTATTTAAGATTAAAGACTACAGTGTCTTCACGTGACAGGACACAATGTCTCTTTTACTGTACATTTCTCCATCTTGAATTAATTTGCACGCTTTCCATAGCCAACAAACAAGGAAACTCCCAACAAAAACTATAGTATATGAAGCATAGGACTTTAACATTCTTCCTATGTTTTAATAACTAAGGAAGCTGTAACAATACTATAAAATAAATCCAATCTAAAATAGCACACCCCTAGATGGAACAGAAGGGACAAAAATATCTGTGAAGCTTGCCAAGGCTTACCATGCATGAAGCCATTTTTATTTTTTTTTATATAGCATAATGTATTCAAGTTCAAATTTTCTCTCAAAGAGCTTTTAGATGTCATAGCTAATACAGAAAGATGTTCTAGAATCTGTGGTCTTCTAAACTGCACCCCATCATTTGGGGGAAAGACGGAAAGAACGTAATTCAACTCATACTTACATAATTTTACCACTATGATCTAAACACTTTGTGAAGTGCTTCAGCTTTCTATAAATCAGCCCAGAAAAATGTAAGAAGTACCCTCCACAGGGTGCATGATCATCTTCACCATGCTCGCCACAAGGAACTATTCCATGGAAAGTTAGGGCTTGCTTTATTTTACACAAAATCTCTCTTACAAATTATCCAGTTTAAATAGGATTTAAAAGCTGTTCTGCCTTGATATCTGAAATGAAAAATCAGACGCCAGCTCCTGGCCAACATAATCATCCTTTTCTTTTTTTAAAGTATTGCAACAGGGCACAGAAAGTTGTTCTAAGGACTGCCAACTAAAAGTAGAGTAATTGCCTGATGGTGGTGATATTTGCAGGACCTTTACAGAGTTCAGAATTAGCTTCTCTACTGATGAGGACTGCTAGAGGTAAGAAGGATGATTGAGGCGTGTGCTTGGCCAATTTGTTGATGTACTAGCACTGGTGGATGTACTTTGAAACAGCCTCTAAAAGTTCATGGAAGCATCCCTCCAGAAGGCACGTAAAGAGACTCATACTTGATGAACATCCTAATTTATTTCCATTGATACCGAACAAACTTGTCCTTTCTGGTCTCTCAAATTTAGCAACATCTTCCTCTTCTTTTGGATTCAGAATGCATTGATATTTTCTACACCATGATATCTCATATAGGTTTGGATGAAATATGAAGCGGGACTCTAAGATTCAGATGTTCAGTGGCTCACATTGGAAACAAACATTGCGATGACTCCCTGGTTAAACTTCTGTTTTGGCACCTATCTGTTTTAATTCATTTAATATGTGCCACGTCAACTTGATTTTTCAAACTTTTGCACCATTCTAAGCTGAAAGCTTTATAAAATAGATTAACACTATTATTAATACAGTCTTGCAAATAAACTGATCTGATAAAAACTTATTTCTCTGAACCTCTGTTAAGCAATGTTATTTACAATACCATTGTTTCATCTTGTATTGAAGTAGTCATATAGGCCATTCCACTATTTGTCCCGTGTCTGAAGTCAGGTTGACAAGACCTATAATTACTTGACATCCCATTTAACTTTTTAAACAATAGGACAACATAAGATTTTTTTTTCCAGGCCTCTGGAACTTTCACAGTTTTTCAAGACTTATTAAAAATAAATGTTAACAGTCCAAAATGCTCATGAGACACATATCGTAAAACACTCAGGGGAAATTCCTGTACCTGTTGATTTAGGTGATGCTGTTTAAAAATGCTCCTGAATAACCACAAGAATGGAAAATATTTCATCAATCTATCCCATGAATACATCATCTACCTCTTTCCTAGTTAAAGAATAAAAATATTTACTGAACACATCTGCTCCCCCCTGGAGTAAGGACTTCACCTTTTCATCTAGTAATTGTATATAATTGCTTTGTTCCTTTAATCTTAATATATTACTATTCTCTAATGACCATAGACTTTTGTCTAGTTCTTTTGCTTCCCTTATAAACTTTCTAGTAGTTCTACTTTTTTTCATTTGCTGAGTTATCCCTCTTCTGGATTTAAATACTTCCCTCCTACCCCATATGTTTCTTTTTAAATCAGTATAAGGTTTTCTTTCCTAACTTTGAGGTTTTAGGTTTAGGGATAGAAAAGTAAAATCTTGCCAACTACTTCCCAAGTATGATCAATATTTATATTTTTCCCTTATGACTTAACTCATAATCAATTACAGATTTATGAGCATTAGGTAGGATTTTATTATACTCATATATATCTCAAGTAATCATTTCATAATCAGAACAACCACCAATATTTAGTTCCAAGATCAGTTCCTTCATAAGCATTAAGATGAGGATTACTATGGATTTCCCATGGAAGATGTAATGCTTATCAAGTCAGGAAATTGGTATTTATAATTTATAATTTTTGAAAGACATTCCAACATTCTCTGGCGCAGAGGTTCGAGTGTCTAAAGGTCCATGATGGTCCGATCATAAACATTTCACACTATGCTCACAAGCAGGTTTTTCTGGGCATGCTCTTTGTTTATGCTGGTGTTTGCCGCAGATCCCCAAATCGTACGCATGCCGCCAGCAAAAGCACTTTGAACAGCTAATCCATGCACACTCAGGAATGTATTTTCCAGCTAGTGAGGAATTTGGACCCCGTTGTCAAACAGTGAGTGAGTTCTAATCATATGGATTTTATTACTAGCAAACAAAGTTGAACATATGCTTACAAATGACGGTTTCCAAATTGTGTTATCACCCAAACTCGTAACAAAGAATCGCTTCTCATATATCATGATGCCTTAAGCAGTTTTGTTCCTAATACTTTGATTTTTTACCAATACTTATTTTCTCTGCCTCCCCACATATATTTTAATGTAGTTAGCTTAATTGGCATCTGATTAGCATAGAATGACAGTCCTTTAGAACAGGCATTCTCGAAACGCAGGTCAGATAGCACTGATGATATATGAATCACTTCAAAATGATCTTCCTATACTGGGGCGAGGAGGAGCCAGGACTGCTGTTGCTGCTACCCTGCACGAAAGTGACTTCTTGTTGCAGGGCTGAGCCTGGGAGAGGACAACATCCAGCTCTGAGGACAAAGGGGGTGTTTCTAGTCTTATATAAAAGCAGGAAAGAAAATATCCTATGTATCTTGCAGACCCCAACCACTGTCCCGTTGCTGGCCGACAACATTGAACTGTGAGTGGAAATAAATCCTCTCACCCCCTCTAGGCAGACTCCCTCCAAAAAGTCTTCTGTTGTACATAACTCACCTCCTTTTGTCAACCCCACAGAACAGGTAAGTTACTTACTGAAAGTCTGTTAGGAAAACTATTAGAATGGGGATTAAAACTATTTCACTGGCAGTTACAGCTGCCTAAAACCTTTACAAATTAGGCCATTAACTTTGCTGGGTTTCAGTCAACCCATCCATGTAAAAACATTTTCCTACCTTTGTGAAATTTGTTAGGATCTGTGAATCAAAAGTGATGAGTAAGCATAAATTATCATTACTTGGATTTACCTGTTTCAACTAGGGTATCAAATTATTGCAGGCTTCAGATAAAGTAGATCATTCTTTTCCATCCAGACCATAGTCTAAGAATACCAGATTTTTTTTTTTTTTTTTTTGAGACAACCATTCTTGCTTTTAGAGTAAGGAAAATTTGATAAGGACACTCCTTTCCAAAGGCTCGTCCCAATGGAAACTCTCAACATTTTGAACATTTCTCATTTGTAACTAAAACTGGAATGAAGCGGATGATTTCTAATGACAGTCCACGTTGTGTTACTCTTTCAGTGATACTTGCTGCTGAACTACATCCATTTTATTACTACAATCTACGTACTTTCCAGGGACTCATATGACATCTAGGTCTGCTGCAAGACATACAGCAATTCCAGATCCTATCAAATATGTAAATCTTCATTTTCACTGTGGAAACTCAGGTTCACATTTGAATATTTCACAGAAATATGCACTTTCAACCATGGCTGCAGGCTAGTGTTCCCTTGTGTAAGTCATCCATTTTTAGAACTAAATGTACAATTATGCAGCTCAAGTCACGCAGAAGATCCATGGAATTTGTGCATATTGCTCATGCAAGGGCTTTTTTTCTTTTTTTTGTTAAAGCATTTATTTATACATAAATAGATCTGAAATGCAGATAAATAGCTGTGTTCAAATAATCAAGGACTGTAAAAGAGGCCATGTCAAAGGACATTTTCCTTGGGTGAATGAAAGTCAGTATGCTACATAAAACTAAATTACAGAAGGCTTTTATTAATCAGGAAATTGCAGTATTTCTTCAGTTACCAAGGCACTTGGCAAACATTTCTCACATTAGGCAATTAAAAAGGCAATTGCACTGTTGTCTGGCAACTTTGGAAGCACTTAACTTCAAAATTACAAATTAAAACAAAGACTAGAAATAAAACAATTATCTTTTGTTGCTTTTGACTTCTGGACTTGCAATCAGAAATCAGGGATGCATTGCATCAAGGCTGCCTGGGGGTCACTGAGGAAAGTGATTTCAATTAACAATTGCATGCGAGGAGCTTCTACACCCAAATGAAAAAGGACGCCAGAGCATTTATTTATGAAATTGGGTGATTTATACTGTTTAATAAGTATTAGAGTCTCAACAAGTCCTCTTTAATGATATTTGAAGGAATAAAGCTGTGCTGTAGCCTGTGTCTAGCAGAGAGGACCCTGACAATGCCCAAACCAAGTAAAATTTTCAAATGCAATGTGGGCTATTCTGAATATCAGTAAGAGGAGGAATCCTCTATTAATAACACCTTGGTTAATTACTGATGCCAAGAATATGCTAAATATAAATAGACAAATGAGTGCAGGAAAATAACTCTCTTTTTTGTACAGCCTCTAACCTGACCAGGTTTTGAAGTTCTGGAAAGTCCTGCTTCTCAACAAGTACCTTTGAAGGTCCTTGGCTTTGACAGCTTTGCTTACAGAGCCCCTCATCCAGTAACACGTTCATTCCCTTTTGATGACACCCCAGAGTTTCTGAAATGTGTTGGAATTCCTGTAAATAATGACAATGTAGTTTCGGATGACTTGGAAAATTGTTTAGGATAATTACCCTCAAGAAGCTAGACATTTAACTGAATCTCTTGAACAGGCTTTCTTTGTTGATTTTATTTGGAAACCCTACTGTTAGGCTCAAACTCCGTTATTTGGATGGTTTAATTTTAAAAACTACTGACCGCAGTGGGAGTACCTGTTGAAAGTGGGGACAGTGATTAGAATGCATAAAGTGTTTTTGAAAATCTTGCACTTGAGCCTAAAATTTATGTCACATCTCTCCTGAGAATTAGCTTTCTCACGGCATTTCTACTAGTGCCTTCTCTTTCCTTCTGGCCTGAAAAAATGAGAACAGCCACCACTTTTTGTGACTAGCAGTTTTATCTTTGTATTAATTGGCAAGTGAAAAAAAAAGATAAAAGAAAAAAATCCTTAAAATGTTGTTTTCGTCCTTCCTCTTAGCTTGCTCCTACTAGTAAGACCATTCTAGATCAAGTTTTGGGCCAAGAGTCCTGTTTTATCCTACCCCAGGTTATCTTTTTTAAAAACCAGTGCAAACAAGTTGGCATGCTTGGTGGCCCAGGCCACCAGAACTTCCCAGAACACATTATAACTTATCAAACAGTTGGAGGGAGCCTGACAGGGGAGTCTACCATGACTCCGATTCATGTCTACTGAAGAGTTGATTGACTGAAGCTGTCACACCAAAAATCTCTCTCCTCCTGGAGCTGCCGCCTGGCTCGGGGAACTCAAGAGCATGGGCAGGTTCTGCAGCAAATGGGCACAAGTCAAGGAATGTGTGCGTGACTACTTCCAGTATGAGGAGCGATTTTCTTCATAGCTCCTGTATCTTTTCTGCAGAAATGTTAGCTCTTTAGAGACAGCTCTTGGAAAATTTTAATTTTCACTATGGAATTTTCCCTGTCCTGCCATCCACAGTACTTTATTTGCTTCTTATTCAGACTATGCACTCAAATTCTCTTACTCCCAACTTTTTATCTTTTTCCAGCAGGAGACTCCTGTGGATGTCTTTCCCCTGGCTAGGTGCCGTCTTCTTTTTTATTGGTTAACTGAAAGCCCGAATGTCAAGGTGATTTTTTTTTTCCCTTCCATTTGTTTTTAGGCCTGTGTAATCCCAACACGAGTCTAACAGGGAAATGTAAAACTGGATCTGAGCTGTTTTTAAGACAGTGTTGAGGGGTGGAGTTGGCTGGAGTTCAATTTTGTGCTGAACAGCTCACTATAGCTCAATAAAGACTTGTGTCTGTGTTTTTGTTTATATGGCTGGAGTAGAGCACAGAGTATGCTTTTTCTTTTAAAATCATACATGGACACAAGACAAACACTTCTTAGCTTGTATAAAGACAGGTCATAAAATGAAATCCCAGGAGATGTGGAAACCTATGTTATCAGTCCTTTTTCTACTGGAAGTAACACACTCCAATGCAAACGTTGCTCATGGAAGTTATAGTTTCATGTCTTAGCAAATACATGCTTCCTCTAGGTGACCTGGGGCATATTCAGCATCATATTCACTCAACACACCTATTTTACACAGGAATCAGCCACATGACAAGAAAAAAAAGGAAAAAAAAATGCTAAAACATAAATCAGTAGGGTCTACCTTACTCCAAAGCAGTGTTTTCTGCATGTATG
This sequence comes from Pygoscelis adeliae, assembly GCF_000699105.1. Lineage (NCBI taxonomy): Eukaryota > Metazoa > Chordata > Aves > Sphenisciformes > Spheniscidae > Pygoscelis > Pygoscelis adeliae. The sequence goes on along the minus strand of NW_008824996.1, from coordinate 936,416 downwards.
TGTGGGGAGAAAGGATGATTGGGACTTACAAATCCAGGACAGCATCTATTCGCAAACCAGATTGTCATGCTTAATGCATAAGACCCTGCATACTGCTGTATTCAACAAACACAAAAGAACTTTCAAAGCACATTCTATGTCAGGTTTTCAACACTTAACACAGAGGAGCAAGAGTGATAGATAATTATGTTGTAGCCTCTTTTGCTATGGTCCAGTGCCACCTCGTGCTGCCCTGCCCCATGAAACCATCTGCCCCAGTCACACTCTGGCTTCTGCCAGTCAGGGTCATGTCAGAGTCACGCCAGCTCCTGACAGCCAGGCTGCGACCCTCAGTAGGTATGATACCTGGAACCAGAGTGACGGTAACAGCAGCGACACATACACACATTTGTGTGTGTGTGTGTATGCATATATACATGTAAACATACATACAGACTTATACACACATATATTATTTATTAATATATATTTAAAGAATTGTAATATAGGGATTACAAATCTTTTCCTTATTAATAGCCATTTGCTTCAAATCCTGCTTAAACTTGGGGCGGAAACAATGAAAAATGGCACAACTCCGTGGCTTTTGCTAATCATGCTTTAGGACAGCCTCCCAGAGACGTGCTGGCCTGGCAGGAAAAACTGTGCTGCACCTACAGAGGATTACCCAGGGCATCCCAGGGAACAAGCCCACTCAACACTTCTCAATTTGTCTTTGGAGCAGGTCGTGCGGCGCAGCCCCCTCTGCTCTCATCCATGCTAAACAGGGACTCGGCTAAGAATTCCTGACACATGCATATCTGTCCTGAAGCTACCCACAATAGGGATTAAAGAGATGTACAATTTAACCTCAATTCGTAATCCCGCTTAAATCAGGGGCAAAATAAATCACTAAGAGCAATGACAGTACTGTTCTCAGTGCTCTGCATGTGACCCCGGCAGATCCCTTCGGAAGTACAGGAAAGAGCGCTGCATTCACTAGAGGAACATGCTGCGTATCCACTGACTGCTGCATGCTTTCCATACTTCCAAGATGCAAACCATGGTATGGCTAGCAATCATAGACGTATTGAGTTGACTTTCTCAAAAAAATAAATTACTAGACCAAGTTAACTGAATCCCAGATATATTCCCATTTGCTAGACAGGACACGTCTCTCTGGAGAGACCCCCAACAGCTTCAGCAACTGTTGCTTACTCACAGACCCTATCCCTCTTTCTCCTTTTTCATGACTAGTATTAGGAGATTTTTGATTCCCCAATTCTGGGTGCCAACTGTGTCAGGATGCTCTATAATCAGGATGCTCCATTTACTGGGCAAATTTACAGAAAGAGTTTGTGGCAGCTATTTAACAGCTGCGATCACTGAAAAGCTGAACTTCGGGACTTCCATCCTTTTGGAGGAATCTTAACACTTGCAGTTTACTGGGCACTTGTGGTGAGTTTATGTCCTTATTCAGGTCAGAGCTGGCAAAGCATAGGGTTTTTATTTTTTTTTTTAAACAGTGAATTCCTTCTCCCCCTTTTGTGAGGAGACAGGCTTTCTACAGCATTCATCCAGACCAATACTGAGCCATAAACTTATTCCAGTAACAGCATTTGTATCTAAACAAAATGAGGACCAGCCTGCTGTGCAATGCATACACTGTACCACTCCCCATCATGTCGAAATGAGCTCACACCCTGACTCAGTCTCTATAGGTACTCCCCTCTTTGCCTTTAATAGAGTGCATCGTCTCTTTGGGGGGGATAACTGGAATACTATTCCCTGCCAGAAACCTATGGCTCTGAAAAAAAAGAAAATTTTTGCTTTTTAAGGAAGAGCCTAATCCCATTACAAGGTCTGATACAGCTGCAGGAGAGATAAACTGGACAGGCATTTAAAAATGTTAGGTTAGTTATAATAGCCTAAGCTAATCTCTTTCTTACTCCCTGTATTTCTTAATTCCCTTCCTAACACATTGCCTACAGAATTTCATGGCAAATTATTATTTTTTAAACATTATATGTTAGCAATAACCGGGGTGTTCAGATCTGCACTTTCAGAACATTTGAAGGCATGTTCAGAGGTGAGGTTTTTCACCAAGTGTGTTGCATGGGGGATGGATGCAAAGTTTATATTGATCAGGTTTATTCATAGAAATAATTTCTCAGAAATTTGACATTTAAGCCGATTTTTATAGTCTCTAGGAATTATTAAAAAAAACCCACCCAAACTCACAAAATCTCTCTCATTCCCTAAATCCACACTCCGATGGTCTAGCCAGTAGTCTGATCCAGCTGTGCTCTATTTTTACGCTGAGCGATAGTAAATGGAAAGGAGCATTTGCATCACTTCATGCTAGCTGCAATCACACAGCTGTAACCGCTTTGACTTGGATGGGACAAGAGGGAGAAGGTTTCTCGTGCCACAGTGACTGCAAAAACGCTTTTCTACTACAATACCACACCGTGTTATATAGGCACCTGTACAAAAATGGCGTGAGGTATTGACATTCAGATTCAGTAAGTATTTACGCCTGTTGTTCCGAGTTCAGAGTGGCTTGCTCCTCTGGGTGAAGCACAGCACTGGATCTATATTGCCTTTGCTGTGCGTATATCGGTGAAAAGACCATGGAACAAGAAGATACTTTTTGAATGTATTTTGTAAAAGCAGAGAAAACTATTTTTTGTCTTTAATTCCACAATACCTCCTTTCAGATTTATAAAACATTTATAGGAAAAGTTTGCCAGAAAATGCAACTCCTTCTCCTGCTCAAAAATAGGATTATTTTTTAAATTTTATTTTTTTTCCCAGGAAGTTTTTGGTTTATTTTGATCTACCTGTTTGCATTTCCTTTCCAAGCAGAAACAGAACAAAAGTTCACAATTAAAAGAAAAATCCCGTCAAAAAAAAAAAAATTACTACTTTTACCAGACAAAACTTCTGCTTTTGATTTAAACTCCAACTTTTGTTGGCAAAAGGTTTTCAGGCAAAACATTCCAGACAGCTTGAAATTTGAAGATAATTTGAGAATTAGAAACATGACCACCTACCACATCTGTAAAAGCTACTTGTTTCAAACTTTTAAAACGTGAATGCTCATCCATGCAAGTAAATGGACTTGCAAATAGAGCTATCGAGAGCGCAAGATCATTGCCGAAAGCTTCTTAACTGATAGATCTTAGGCTCTGGATAGCCCTGTTTGTAACACTGATGGAGCACTTGTGTGCAGGAAAGCTGGAGTCAGCCTTGCCGTGCAAAGGTTTCAGGAGCTCTACTGGCTGTGAGCAAGGGCACACCATGAACAGCCTGGAAGAACAGAGCCACTGCCCCTTGGCTCTAGGGTTTTCCTCAAGTTCATGCTCAGCTTTTACTTTTAATGCAGTCTACATACTATAGAAGGAGCCGATCAACCTTCTGTAAATACTGCTTCTACCACGCAACTTTCAGTGTTGTATTTTAAATTGAAATATGTATTTTCATACAGATGTAAAATGCGATTTAACCAACACCTACAGTCTTCCATTTTCGTAGACACATTTTGGTCTCCAAAATCATGGAAAATAATTGCCGATGTCCACCTCAGTGCAGATGCACTGCGATGGGTTACAGTAAAATACATTTCATTTCTTTCATTTCTTTGTTCTGCCCTAGTGCCATTTAACTGTCTCGCTCTTTACACATAGCCACGCTGCTTTTATACATCCTTCATCTTATAAAGTGTGCTTCACCAACAGGCTAAGTAAACATTTACAGTGATACATAACGCTTACTGACAACGTCAAGCCAAATAGACTGTGATCCAAGAACAGGCTTGATTTCCCTCAGTCTCCTCTCCTCAGGCAAAAGCTTGAGTGAATAGATGAGCCCTGTTCTGCACCTTGAAGGTCAAAAGAATAGCTTTGACAAACCAACAGGGAAACAAATTCTGGGGCTGACAGAACCTTCCTCCAAGAACCGTCTGCCTCCAGCATCCCAATAACTGAACTTAAAGATTGCTAAGAAAACAGCCCATTTATTATCTATTATCACAGCACAGAATGAGAGAAAATCACTGACGCTCAGATAATCGGCATGCAAACTGCAGACCCATAGCTTCTAACCAGCATTTCAAATTAGACTAGTTGCAGGTTTGGCATTTGAGAGCAGTTTCTTGTTGCTGCATGGGGTTTTCATGCAATTGTACAGGCTTGAATGCTCTGGCCATTATGTTTTTTAACCCCTTCAGTACTGTCAAGATATTTAAATATCAATTTGAATTAGCAAGTTGCAGTAAACCATCCTCCGTGTATGATCAAGCTTCTTCCCATTTTTCTTGGTTTAACACCCATTTTTAACTCTTCCTTAGATCACTCCTTCCCTCAAAAAAGCACCCAGTTCTCTCTCAACCAGTTCTCACCCTGCCTCTGCTTTCTAATTGATTTTGCAGAACCAAAAATAGTTCTGCAAAAATATAAATTGTCCGATGGACTACACAGGCTGTACTGTGAGGTTCTTTGGAGGAAGCTGCAGCTCCTCATTCTGGCACAGCGGCAGATGCTCACCAGCCCCATGCGGGCAGAGGGACTGATCCTAACGAACACACACTGTGCGATTGCCTGGTTCCTGGGGGCACACAGTTACACACTTTAGTCTGCTGCACTATCAGCTAAGCAGCTGAGAGGCTGTGCAGTTGTGCTGCACATGGAGCCCCGATGCCACTTCTGTGGCCACCCTTCTCCCACACCCTACAAGTCCAGGCTGACTTCTGAGGCCCTCATGCCAGCAAAGGTATTAAAGTGAGAGCGCAGCAAAGAAAAGCTGACATAATGCCCCCCAGGAAAGTGATGAAAGAAAGAGGAAATGGATGTTTGGCTTTTTGTCCTCTTTTCTTCTTGAAGTCCCTCATTCATAATATTAATATTGTTATTTAAAACTGTTTAAAAGACAGTGCATCTGCACTCTCTTCCTTCACGGGTTTCAGGAGTCAGGGATTTTTATTGGGAAAAAAAACCCAACCAAGAAACATTTAAAAACCTTACGGGAAGATATTCCCCTATTTCCAGTCCCCATCTCTCTCTCCATTTGCATGCCACAATCTTAGTGTCTTATGTCATAGTGTCTTCTGTCATTTCGCAAGTCTAAATGTACCAGGACCCTGTTGTTGATGCCAATCACAACCATCCCGAGCATGTATATTCTAGAGCTCTTGGTTCAAAGAAAACTCCAGGATACAAAACCACAAAGTATCAGCCTTGTTCCTGGTTCAGGCAGCATTTGCACAGCTATCCCCAGGCAATGCCAGCAGCAGGATGAGGACCACCTGCAGTTATGGGGGCACCCCCAGCCAGGAGGCACCGAGCTGCTGCCGGGGTAGGAGAGGGCCGGCTGTGCCTGCCCTGGTGGACTCTCATCAACTGCAATCCTCTCCATTGCTCATTCCTCTAACCAGAGGGAAATGAGCTTTTCCAGTTTGTCCGTTTAGTCACATTTCTGAACCTTTTAGCAATTCTACTGCTGGTCATAACCTAAACTTTGAGATACCCTATGCTAACCCCCACTCTTGCTCTTTGTCAAGAAGCCTTAATCAAGCGCTCCTCTCTTGTTGGTTTTTCTGCTTGTTAATGAGGGAAAATAATATAGTCCTGTACATAAAGTCACTGAGAATTCATTATTTTGAGTGTTGTCATATTTTCACTCACTGCTTAAAACAATGGAGACTAACCTGAGACTTTTCTGCAATATAAATATAACTGCATATACTTTATGCAAATAACGTCTGGTCTTTGATTTACTTAACTTAGTTTATTTCTGTGTCCTCCATTTTAGTGAGTTTCCCTAAGGTCCTAGTAGATGGGTAAATAATTTTAGTATAAAAGATGCTGCCCATACGTCTACAAATCATTTCCGCATTGCCAGCTAGCCAGCAAAGAATGAGAGGGGAGATGTCTGCTGTAAATTTAACAGAGCTGATTATTTTCAGGCAGATGGACAGAGCAACAAATACTGTAGCAAACATCCACCGAGCCTGACTGTCGTCAGTATTGCATTTCTGCAACCCAACTTTATTTAAATGCTAGCTAATTTTGGTGTTCTCAGTACGTGCCAGAATGCAACGCACCGATCATTCCAGGACAACCATTAATCTAATCTTTGGTCAAGGAAAGAATGTTGACTTTCAGCTAGGAATCAGGCTGGCATTACAGATAACATGTTTGTAAAATGAGAGGGAACCGTGTCCTTGTATCTTTGTCAACGAATCCTGCAGCTTTATATTTACTATGGTCTTAAAACCTATATTCAGACCCTTTTGTGAATCACCCCCTAATTTCTCTTCTTTCTTAGCAAAAAAGGCTTTATCTTCTCCAGTGACTTGTAGATTCCTCCCCCCCCGAAACTCTGTGAGAGAAAATACCTTTTCAATGCACTTGGGACATCACATAAGTGATGCTACCTAAATAACTGACCCACTTCTTAATGGCTTTGCTTTTACATGATGTTTACTTTTTTATTTTTTTAAAACTTTAGTTAGGAAAACTTTCAAAGAGGTTTTGAGATAGTGTCTAAAACCTTCTGGGTTACTTTGAAAGTCTAATTGCAAGTTGCTTTTTTAGTCTTGGATTATTTGATTGTCATGACAGATGGGCAATTTTTGCACAGTCCCAGCATATTGCAGGATTAAGAGAAAGTCACTTCGCATCATGCAAGCAATTCTGGGTTGAATGCATGGAGGCATGACTGGCATTTCCTTCAGCTTCACCCCCATGAAGCTCAGTAAGGTGGATTTACTTGCTCCTTACCACGCTGGCAAGAGGAATACAAACATGCCAGAACAGGCTGGTATGGCACATCTCCTCCTTGTAAGGCACATACAGGAAAATTGTGGTAACACTTTGGTCAAGTCTGCACTCTAAAATTATTAGTGAAGCTACATAGCATCTGCTTTTTCACAGTATTTACTGCATTCTTTACAATGATATTAAAAAAATTTTGTTCTTAGGTCCCTCCATAGCAAAGATAAATGTAAACAAGATCTAAGTCAAGCCAAACTTTTTTTTTTTTTAAAGTTAACTTTAAAATGCCATCTCCAGCGCATGCTTAGTGTTCTGGCTTCACTTGTATTTTTATTTATAAGTAGTATAGACTACCAGTCTGCATTATAAAGCTGACAGTCAAGAAACCACATTCAGTGGTTTGAAATTTCTCTGTCACATCTTTTCCCAAGTGACACAAAAAAAAAAAAAAAAAGGAATTTTGCTGTCCCATTGTCCTGTTTACCTACTGAAGACAAGAAGGGCCTTCTAGAGCTAAAGAGAATTAATGTGGTACTGCGTTCACTCCAGCAACCCAACTACTAAAACCTGCACAAGCTACCAAGTTAAACTGTAAACAGCTCTAAGCTGTCTAAAGATGACCTATTGGGGATGATCTTTGCAACTGCTGTTATACCGGGTATCATTTGTGAGAGGCAGCACCGCACTGTAACACTGCCAGTTATCAGCCACTACAGCCAACTCATTGCACATCTTTTTTGTGTCTGTCCTGGAAACTGCAGGTGGTCCCGCAGTGTTAATGAACGTATGCCTTCCCAAACTGCTCCTTCACTATTGCAGCCTCTTCAGTCTCGCACGGACCAGATAACTGTATAATTTTGGAAAATGCTGGATCCTCTGTGTTTGGTAGCTGCACTGACATGAAGCTGTAGGAAACCCAGTACCAACACAGCTGTCCCTTAAAGTGCCTAGTTCTCATGTAACTGTTTGAATATAGGTACTTAAAAACATAACTGGAGGGGTGGATGGAATCCTTAGTTTTTCTTTTCTTCTTCAGGGCTGTTTTCAGACATCTTCACACATATACCGTCGTGGGGGAGGGCAGTCCTTCCCCCCTCCGAGAAGCCACGGCTTCCCTCAGCCCCCAGCCACCACATCAGGAAGGATTAGCTTCACTCCCCCGCATTGCAGCATCTCAGAGCGCCGTCGTCCCGCTCGCCTCCTTCCATGCGGCCTCACCTTCTCTACCCTTTCGAGTCCATTTTCAAATGACAGGTTTCGTCCTGCTGTCGTGCTGACCCTTGATCTGCAGCAGTAACGGTGCAAACAGACCAGTCACCGTTCGACAACTGCAGTGATGGGCCTGGGGGACGGTTTGCTTTTTGGAAAGAGTTTTCCGATACTGCTGCTTGAACACTACTATGAAAGCCATGTGAGCTTCTACTTCCACACGTTTGTGGTGGAAACGAGATATAGTGTTTTCTGTTTTGGGTAAAAATATCCTACAAATACTTACAAAGTTCATCATGGTGTCAAATGTTAGGACTTGGAAGAAAACAAAACCGTAGGCGCTGAGATAAAAAGCAGTCGGTAGTATATTGTAGCATTCATCATTTTTCTGACTCCAAAGCTCTGTCTCCCACTTCACGGAAATACTGTCTAGTTCAATTATTTCATTATCTTAGCACTATCCACATACCATCTAGCTTTCATTTCTCACCCGTCCAAATTACTGATAAGATACAATACACTAATTTTTTTTAATCAGCTTTTTGACTTGAATGCTTTAAATATTTTGAAATAAAATACATGAGAAAGAAAAGACTTTAGCTTTATAGTATCATCATAATCCTGCTACAGGTTGGGAGGCTTTGCAGGTCAGTTTCCCAATGTAAGAAAAAGACGTATTCAGCTTATTTTTGTATTTTTTTTCCCCTTTCTCCCCTATTTTAGGCCATACACAGAAGGAGACACATAGTATATAGAGTAAAAATTGAGCTCTGGTACATGTTCATAATAGTCATCATCACTCAAAATTTCAGTTTAAGGGAAATTCTACTGCACGAGCATGTCTGAAAAAATGAATAAAGATGATGTTTTAAAACTCAAAACAAGAAGTCAAAACTTGAACTATGTAGTATAAACACAAACCACACATGCTGATGATTTGAAAGAGGTAAAATTGTGACTTATTTTTATGAACTCTTTGCAGTGCAATAATGTCATCGACATAGAGCATGGAAACTTCCTACATTAGTTCCTATATTTAGACCAACTATATCCTACCAGTATTTGCCACAGCACGTTCTAAAATATCATTATACTTTGCCATGTTATCACCTTTTTAATTACAGAACTTCTGTCATTTTAAAATTGCTATGAGTAACTGAACACATTTTAAAATTATCCTCAATTTATTACAAAGAAAATAAAGATAGATCAAGGTCATAGTTTCCTAATGTTATATATAATTTAAAATTTTTCAGTAAAGTAAGAAGCTGCAAGAACTTCTACCCATCTCCTTGAGTCATTTGTACTTTTACATTTAGTTCTCCCAGTGTATAAAACATGTATAAAGTTTCTTTCTACTAATAGTAGCAGTAATGTAATTTTAGCAATCCTTAGGGATCCCTGAGGCTGGGGAAGGCTCCCACATCCCACAGGCTCCGTGGTACACCCTGTACTGGTGTTCACATGCAGGTAACAGCTGTACTTGGCAATATTATGCTTAATTTTGCATTTCAAGCTCAGGTTGTGGTGCAGCCCCCATGGTGCTTAGGGCCAGGAAGAGGAATACAGCATCTACTCTCCCTGTGACCCAAACACACGAGTTCTCTGCCCTGGAGCGGAGGGGTAACACGCAGCCCCCTGCCTAGCCCTGCTGCCTGCCCCCGAGCAGCAAGGAAACGGCCGCCCTCCCCTTCACCTGGTTTTCCTTCTAAAGCTCACGCAAGATCCAAAGCAATTCTGCTCCAGATTTTAGCAATATGGCAAATATGAGTACAAACAAAAGTATGGTTCATTAAAAAAAGACTAGCTACTTAAAATAACCACAGAATTAAAAAGAAGGAAGCAAAGACAAATGTGTCAAAATAATAGTAATTTACAACTTCTGAGTGTTCATAATTGCCATGAATCAGAGAGAGGTATTTTGACAGAACAAAACCAGAAATACTGTAACATAGGTAAAATTCCTCCATCAGCTATGAGACTGTTAACTTGCATTAACTCATTTTGTTGAATATTACTCATACCATACAAACTCCCATAATTTAAACTCATGTCATATCACAGAAGACCATGGTAAAGAATTTAGCATTTAAAATACACAAAAACAGAAATTGGAGTTTTAATCAAGGTAAGGATTAATTTCAGTAGGTGTTCAGTTTGAATAAATTCTGCAAATTTGGATCTGCAAACTTGTATGGTGGTGAACCATAAAGTTAGATGCTACAGCTAATATAAGGTGTTGAAGTATTATTTTGTCTACTAAGTTAAAAAACAAAACAAAAACCCAACAAAAACACACACAACCAGAAAAAACAAACCAAACCAAACCAGAAAACCCCCAGTCTAAGAGGAGTTTCATCTCTTTTGACTTGATAGAGCAGAACTACTAAGCATGAACTAAGCTTTTGGAAAGCAGGAAAACTACTTTATTTATTTTTAATCTGTAGCTTTTTCAGGGCAGAGAAAGGCAGAGACAAAATACTCAGGATTACAGATGACAAGTGACTGTGAAGGACTGTGAAAAGGAACCTTTGGCATCTGAGATGATGGAAACAGCTAAGGAGAAAAGGAAGCAGAGGTCAGGGGAAGCACTTTGAGTAAGACGTGGTGCCTTTCCTTCAAGGCTAAAGTAAATGTTCTTGTGAAAATGAGAAACAAATACGTTCATTTGTCCTTTCAATGGCAGAAAATGTCTTGTTTTCTGCAATTCATTGATCTCTGATAAATTCTTATCTGACTTCTATGAGGAGGGTGCCTGAATGCTTCACAAAAGATGATCTATTTACCTTCAGAATATTTTAGTGAAATAGGGCATTCATGCTCATTTTACAGAGGGAGAAGACAGAGAAACTAAATTACTGACTGAATGTGACACAAGTCATCCCTGGTAAAACACAAAATGGAGCCCACACCCTAGATTATGTCACTAACCACTGCAGAGCCATCCTTTCAAGCTGAATTATGCCACCAATTAAATAACTCCATAACTAGAAATAGATTACATATGCAGTTTTGGAGGTTACTTGGCTCTGCCTTTGTTTTTTTAATATACCAAACGTCTCATTAGCATGCAGGACAGTTTGGTGGGGGGGTTGTGACTGGCAGAGGAAAGTACTGGCTTGCTGATGGACAGCTGAGGGTTCCAGTATACATCTTCATACCATGAAAATTATGTACAACTTTAGTAATACAATCTCAAAAATAAAACACCAAGTGGAAAATCTTCCCAACATGCATAAGCAGGCTGTATTCTTGTTCAGGAAAGTGAGAGTTAAGATGGTTGCCTAAAATATTTTACAACATGGTGGGGTCAAGAGGTGCCCAGAACGTTTAGCCCACCACTGACATCAAACTGAGCAGTCTTTCTTATCTCTCTGTAAGGTGTAAGGGCAGCCAGGAGGCTAACTGAAGAACACTTTTGTCCTACTATTCCTTAAAAATTAAAGGGGATATTTTTTAAATTTGATACCCACATTCCTAAACTCTTAATTTAAAAAAAGTCTAAGCAGAAGGAATGCAGTAGATCTATCTGAAAATACCAACCCCACCCCCCGAAAAAAAAACCCAAAAGACTGTCGCAAAGAAAAGTGTATAATCTAGTCAACATATAAATATACAAAACAAGTCAAAAAGCATGAACAGAAAACGTGCATACTGCCAACAAAAAATCTCAACATAGCATACATACATCTTCAGTATCTTGAGGACTCATATGACAAAGGCACTGTAGCCAAATGAAAAAGAACAAATGTATAATTCATGAGGAATGGCTTTTTAACACACTAGAGCTTTTGGCTGTCTAAAAATAGAATTGTGAAACATAAGAAGCAATAGTATTGTCTCTAAAACTACAATCATGTTTTATTTTTCTAATACTGTCCTCAGTAAAACCTATGATTTGGAGCTCATTCCTGTGTTTTGTAGAGACTTTCTCTCCTGCTGATTTATGTATCTTTACTGGAAGGCATAACCTTATTCCTACCCTTACTTTGCTCTATGTAAATGATTTAGAAAGGAGCATATTTACCAGGAGGTTTAAAGCATTCCTTTGAGTTATATATATATATTTTTTAATATAGCACATATTTGACATGAGATCACACAATGCAGGAAAACGTATTTCACACAGTCAAATCTCTCTCCCATGGTACACCATGTATATAAGATAAGGCAACAGTTGGGAATTAATGCAACGTAAAGACTTTCCAATCTGACCTTCAGTTGTCCTTTGGATCCCCTTTTCCAACTTCCCCCCACCTTTGTCTTTTTTTTCCTATTCCACGTAAACTTCTGTTATATAAGTGAATTGCAATGTTACTAAAAGAAGAAACCCATCTTAAAAGTTTGTGCAAAAATTAGAGGAATTAAGTGCTAAATAACTGGACAAAGCTGGACAACAAGAGCAAAGAAGATCAGAAAGGAAATAAATATACACACAGTGTCTGGTAAAATAAAAATGTAGTACTTGCAAGAACAATTATAAATAATCTTACTTTTTTTTTTTAAATATAGTTGGCAGGTAGCTTTGAAAATGAAAATACATCTCATCTAGCTGACAAGAAAGCACCTCTTACAGGAGATTAGGCACAAGTACACAACTAATGTGAAATACTAGAGACTTCCATCTTTATGTTAATACACAGACTCCAAACCTGCTACAGCCCAATGGACATACAGTAGCTCAACCCCAGAACTGTCAGGCTATGTTATTTTCAGTACAGCAATTATTTCAGTGACCTACTTTTTCTGTGACCAGTTTCCTACTCTAGGCAAGAATCAAAGCATAAAGGAGGGAAGTTTTTATTAATATTATCAAAGATTCCCTCTCTATTTTAGAGACTACATTTGAGTAACAACAGGAAATAAATTTGATGTGGACATTTCTGGTGAAATTCTATTGCAAATCAAAGTGGGTAATACAGTGGTTTCCCCTGCAAGAAACGTGTTTTTATGTTGATTCCTCCTCTAGCTTTTCTAGTGATTAAATGACGAATGGAGAGGCCAGGGTGTGGAGCAGTGCACATAGTTTTGCCAGCTGAGGACCTATAACATAGGAAACATTGTGACTTAGTGCAGCTCATTACTTTCATTTTAAGATATATTTTCAGTTTGAGGAGGAAGACAATTAATAGTGGTCTCATCATTTAAATGTCATGTCCTTATTAACATAGGTTTACATTTCACTATTATTTTCTGGTTTCTTCCTTGCTTCAGGGAGAAAAAAAAATACATTACTGGTGCCATCTAAGTAGCCGATTGTCTCCTGGTTGTGCAGGGCCACTTGCACTAGGGATATATTTGGGCAAGACAAGGGATATGTTTGGGAAAAGCGCTATACTTTTATATCATATAAGGGGTGAGATTCAATCCTAGGGGACCTGCTTCGTACCACCTGCTGGGGAGCATGACCCATTCATAGGAGCAGCCGTAATATTCAAACCTTCCTCACTTTTCAGGGTATGAAAACTAAGGACCAATCTTGTCCTTAATTGAATCTTTTGCCTGTATCATCAACAGAAGTTTTAGTTCATTATTTATCTTTCTATGTAGAAAGAAGCCTCCCTTCAACAGCTGCCTGTAACCATTTCACCATCAAAACTGTCACTACTTTTGCCAAGGGCTACTTCTCTGAGCTCTATTGTCACTGACTCATCAAATCTGAAATGATGTCTCTGACCTTTGAATCAGTTGTCTTATTTTTCTTTTGACACCAATGACAACTGGAGGAAAAATGTAGATGAAACAGAAAATAACAGTGAAAGCAAGCTGACAAGACCAAATCCATCCAGGCAAGCATCAGTTCTTAAAGATGTTGAATGCTGCCCATGAAATAAGGATGCTCTCAGCAGTTGCTGCTTCTCTGGAATTCAGTTGTTAGGCTCTAAATATCTTGAATAAAAAATTTAAAAAGCAGAGGAATACCTGCGGCCGTCTCCAGTGACTTTCAGTGAACACAGAAGAGTCAAAGTCCTTGCATAAGGCCCAGTTCTACAAAAAGCTCAAATCTCTCATACACAGTGAGGCCAGGGAAGGAGACCTCACAGAGCACCTGGGAACAGCCAGTCCTTTTCAGCTATCTCCCAGTACCGTTGTATTCGCTGTACCTAGCTAATTGCAACTCTCAAAAATCAGGCTGTGAGGCTGCCTCTCCAGGCAAAATGATTTGATCTGTCCATGTCCAATGTATTTCCCCTTTTGGATCAGTTAAAATGTATAAAAAAATGATGCAAGTTGTATAACATAGTGCAATATATAATTAGCTATGCACAAAGCCCAAAGTTTGAAACTTGAATGCTAATAAATGCTAAGCCGGTAAATCCTTATCTGGGGTCATCCAGCCTGAAATGCTGTGCTGAGCTTTAAACACAGTCAAAATTCACCCAAGCTATTGATCTGTATGATGAATCTCATTTAGGAATCACGGTTCCCTTTATGAATCCCTTTGAGCTCTCCCAGGCAAATGGAAGACTTGACTTTCCCACATTTAATGGCTAATATCATCCAGGAAAGCAGGCAACTCTTGCACTTGCTCGCAAATCAGTTCTGAATAATTCTTACTCCAACGTCTGTACTTCTGATCTTTGGTCTCCTTGCAGTGTTTCTGAAATGAGGACATCACCCCTCCTTTTTTTTGTTCTGTTCTCACTGGCAGAGATTATCAGAACAAGGTAGTAAACATTTCAACAGAAAATAAAATGCAAAACTCAAGGGACAGTGCTACCCTGAACTGTCAGTTACAATAAAACTTGAGTATGTAACAAATCTCAGCAAGATGAACACATTCTAATGTACTGGCAAAATTTGGGTGCTGGAAAAAAAATGCACACTGGTAATATGAAATGCATGAAGGGAAAAAGGGAGAAATGCTAGAGGAGGAAAGAATTTCTCCTACTTCTGTGACTTCTTTAATAAATGACCTATTTCTAGTTTGAAGCTGAATTCCCCCAAAGAACTACCACCCTTCCAGAATTTGTACCACAAAGTTCAGGCTGCAGATTAATCTGATATTATTGACAATATCAGAGAGAAAACACTCATTTAGAATAATCAGACATAGATATTAATTCATTGATGATGGCTAAATTAAGAAAATTAATTTCAAGTTATAAAATAATATATTAAAAACACTCTCACTGCATGACGTTGTCTCAGAATATGTAATTCATATAGAGAAACAAAGAGTTTAGTAATGAATGAAGGACTTGTGCTCCAGGTTAATTGGGTAACAGTGCATTCATACAATGCGGGGTAAAATCCTAAAAGATAATTACTGGCTCCAAACATAAACATTTCTTGCTCCCTTTTCTAGCCAGTCTCAAATTTGTCTTTTGAAGTTTCATGTCTGTGCTTGCTTTGGGAATTATTTTAATTCCAGCCACAGGGTTCTTCCTTCTAAATATCCATTTTCAATAAATATTTTTGAATAAAGGTGTTTTATGATTCTCACTCACCTGCTTATAGGCATTGAATCATATTTTACTTGATTTATTTCTTGCACTGGCCTTTTAGTAAAGTAAATCTGTCTAGTTGTTTCTAACAGGAGCTTTAGGATAGGCTTTGATAGAAGCAGAAATCTAATTATAACTTTCATTTTCAGTGCAATAAACCATATAACGATAATATTTTCACCTCATGCAGCATAAGGAAAGAGGAGCGAGCATAGTTTTGCACACAGCCTAAACCAGCCTGTAGCCCAAAAAGAAAATCACAAACCAAACTTGAATACTCCGCTTGATTTAATTCTCCTCCATTTAAAATGTCTCCAATATTCAAATCAATCATCCTGTGTTCGTATCGTCTCTAAATTTAATACTAGCGACTTCAGGCAATGTCTGTCAGGCTAAAAATCAATGTGGTACCATAAGCACTATGCAACATCGCATGTTACTGAACAAAAAAAAGCCATCACGTGTTGTATGCTCAAAATGGATGGTACAGATATTTATGACGCATTACTGAATGGAGTTTACTCTTGCATGACTTTGGATTTTTAAAATATATTTTTCAAAACATTATAGCATACAAGTCCATGGTATCCATAAGCACCATGAACTCTTCCTTTGCCCCTTTTCTGACTTATCTGACTGTTAGGCGTTACGTTTAAGTACTGAGAGAATTCATAGTTTGTCTATCTAGTCACAAGCAACCCATGCCAGAAAAAACAATCACAGATAACCATCTCAATAAAAAGAAAAGCCAAAGGTTTGGAGATTACATTATACTCAATAATATGTTTCTTCCAAGGTGAAACTGTGCATTATTACATAGGTAGGCTAAGATTTTCAAATCTGTATTAGGTACGTGTACACCAGCTTCTTCAGAACAAGGCATTCAAACCTCTTGAGCGTTAAAAATGTTGTTCACTTTATGCAGAATTAGGTCAAACGTTGGTTGCCAGAGACAGTTAGCATTACTAAAATCATTACAGTTCTGAATGTCAGTAGCATTCTGTTCTCCAGGTGTGAAAGGAAAAACTCCTATAGGAACACTCTGTTTTGTTTGAAACACCCAGATAATTCCGATAAAAAGTCTTCAACTTAATCTTACTGAATTGTGCAAAGGAAATAACATCTACTTACCAAATCAGTTTGTTGGGATATGAATCACATTTCAGGTTCAAATATTTTTGGCAAAACAGGTTTCCAAACGTATAAATGCATTCAGAGATTCTGCGGAGACAATACAGAGGCAACATCAACGTTTTTGCGGGGTCTGTTTGTTTAGGAGTGTTACAATATTTCACAGTATATCATATGACAATGTTGCAAATCTCTTTTTTTAAAAAAATGGGAATTTCAGTATATATTTTCTATTTCATATAGAGTCAGTCTCTCCCTTTTAGGAACACCGTGTCCTGGAAAATGTGCAATTGTTGGGGTTTTTTGGTTTTGGTTTTTTTTTTAAACAAGAGAACAAGAATTTTCTATTCAGTTACAATAATCGCTTTCCAGCTAGCACATTCATCAAACAATGAGCAATTCACTAGGGTAACATATGCAGGAGCTTGCTTGTATATATTCATATTGTCTTCTGCCTGAAAAGAGTTAAATAGAGCATATAAATGATGAATACAGAGCATCCTGGGATACAAAACAACTAAAATGGGTTAATTAGCGAAAAACATGCATCAGAGTATAAGGCTCAACTGTAAATGTTATGTTTTTTTAAACCTATTATATCTGCTGATAGTGTTCAGGATTACAGATAATATCAAAATAAGAGATGTTAATTTTCAAATGGAGTTGAGTGGAACATATTAAGGAGTAAGAAATATTCATTGTTTGAATAATAGTTCAGATGCAGCCACATTAAACATACATTAGTGAATACATTTCTTTGACATGCTCATATATAAGCATAATATGTAAGTGACCTAGAAAATACAGACATCGTATAATCAATGACAAAAATATTAAGACAGATAAGCTCAGAGATCTTTGATCAAATATAGTCTTTGGCGAGTAAACAAAACATGTTATCCTGACAAAAATATTCTTTGGAGTATTGGAACTGTGAATTCCCGGAGCGGCGCCCTGAGAGGCGCTCTGCGGCAGGCTTGCTGTCAGCATTAGATGGGCGAGAAGATACTGATCTGGCTCACGGTACCCCCCTTAACTCCAGTCCCCTTGTGCAGGGGAATACTCTAATTCCTGTCTGATGTTGCAGCTTTCCGAGTGAAGACTGTATATCCCTCTGTGCTTTGTCGTGTTGCAGAGAGCTGACCTGACTGCTGTCATTTCGACAAACAAGAAATACACCCAGGTTGGTAAAAAGATAAGTTTTATGCACAGAAGTAATGATCTGATTCCTCTCTATTCAAGTGCTGGCAAGGTGTTTTAGGATTTTAAGGACTTTTTTCTTTATCTAAAAGGGTCCTCCCCAGTGCTGTTGCTGCCAAGTTTGTCTGCACTCCTTTCCACCAAATTAGTGAGATTTGCAGGTTGGCTGAAATGAATACTAATAAGCCGTTGGTACTTAATTCAAAATGCTCTGAGTTTTCTCCCATGCCTCTCCGCGTGGTTTGCTGTGTACATGCCTGTGGGCTTCTGAAGGAAGAGACATCAGAACATTTCTTCAGAAGGGATAAGTCTCCTCAAAGGTCTGTAGTTGAAAACAAGAGGCTCATGAGAGCCCAAAATACACTAACTCAAGATAATGACAGTCATTTGGTTAAAACAATCTTCTGGAATAGAGAAAATTTGCAGTTATAATACTGTTTCATAAAGTCTTTGGAATATAATGCATCATGACACAGTTGTGTGCCTATCCACGACCAGTGATCACCCTGTTAAATTTATCTTCTGTACAATGTGCTCGTACAGAACCGTGAACAGCAGAGAAGTGCAATGCTGATAAAACACGAACTTGTCAACAGAGCAGTAAAGTTTGCTACAGTTAAAAGAATTAGTGAAGTTTTCAGTATTTAAGAAATACTTGTGATTTTTGATACCAACACTAAAGTAAAACTGTTCAGTCCTCTTTTTAACGTATGTATTTTTAAAGTAAAAACGACATAACAATTCCAAACACGTGGACAAAGTCTTTTTATACGGATGTTCTCAATTTGTGTTAGGCAACTGACATTTAAATACGGGTTGGAAGAGGATATACATCAGGGTATGCAGATAGAAATGTTAAAATACATATTTTATTTTGACAAGTAAAAGCTCTGTCAGAAGATCTTTGATTCATAAAGCTGGAATACATTCATAGTTTTGAAATATCATATTCACTTCTTAGACAGGTTTATGTCTTAAATACAAACAAATGCACATCAGACAGAATCCTAGCCGGATTTGCTTGAGGGGCTGTAAGAATAATAAGAAAAAAACTATTATTAAGTAGATTTAGCATGAAAGGGAGTGATAATTTTTTTTCAATTTTTAACTGTTTTTCTGAAAAATGAACTCTGCCATTACTGTGTCTAAAACATGAGGTGTGTAATAATAAACACATTCAAATTAACACTTTTTTCATTCAAAAGTGCTGTCTAAATATTTCCTATTGTCCAAATATAACTGAACAGTGATATTCCAAACAAATATAGTTCAGCCCCACCCAAATAAATTCATTACAAAGAAAATAATTATGGTTTATACTAAACTATTTCCATTGGAGAAACCAGATTGCAGCTGACGCTTAATACAAAGCTTTTTGAACAGAAATATTAAATCACTGCATCTTCTGGAAATGCCACCTTTCCAGTGCTAACAGTATTTCAAACCCTTTTTAAATACTGTAATTGCAGATTTTTATTTTTTTTTTTTACTCCTTACTTTTAGTCATCTTGTAAATCATCCAGATAGATCCAATATGTAACTAAGACTGAGAATGTATGAAATACATAGAAACTAAGGA
The DNA here is from genome assembly GCF_000699105.1 of Pygoscelis adeliae. NCBI lineage: Eukaryota > Metazoa > Chordata > Aves > Sphenisciformes > Spheniscidae > Pygoscelis > Pygoscelis adeliae. The sequence continues at coordinate 917,097 of NW_008824996.1, read as the reverse complement.
TGTATCAGAAGTCTGGCTTTTTTTCCTCCTCCTCTGTAAGTAAACACCTTTCCTTTCAAACCACTGAGTATCTGCCACCCCCAAACATGGCCTGTAGTTCCTTATTACGCTGCGGGACAACACCTTTACTTTGAGTACCAATGGTGTGAGCTTTGTACTATCAGCACTAGCTAGCAGGTCTTCAGGCCTTTGGATTTAATTTGTTGTATTCCTCCTCAGCGCCTTTGGATTTAATGTGCTGTATTCACTAATGGGCAACAAAATCACATAATAGATAGTTAAAAGTTTCTCGTAGAATTCTGCTGATATATTTATAACAACAGGGTCCCAAAGCTACAAATTAGAGTAAAACCAAACTGAAACCAGAGGCCAAGCTGCAAAGTTCCTGTGACTCTGATGTCTGAACACGATGCAGCAGTACGGTACTTTGTGATGACAGCATGTAACTAGAAAAATGGATACAACAGAGCGGAAGTCTATCCAGGGACTTTGTATTCCCAAAGCATGGACAAAGCCACTAGATACCATTTTACCTCTGTTATTGTCAATGTCATCCCCATAAATACAACATTCTCACTTGCCCATGATGGAGAATCTTTGAACCAAACCAATATAGATAAATAATAGGCAGGGGATCTACCCATGTAAAATTTCCAACACAGTTTTCTGTCGGAGGTTTCAGAAATGTGATTTCCTGTCAAAAATCTGTATCGTTGCCAATCCTTAACTTGAAGTGCCTTGAGGCAAGACATGTTTTATTACCATATAAGCAAACATGCATCCAGCAGGTAAAACTAGTGAAAGCTATCCCTCCTTCTGTTCTCTGTCCTCGTGTAGTCAGTCATGGACTGAAATAAAAGTATCAAGACTCTCCAAAAACAGTCAGAGCAATGAAGGGACTTTCCCACCTCGCATTTAGAAGACAAAGGTGAGCTTTGGCACACTGATCCCTCCTTCCTTAAGTCAAAATTAAAGCCAGTTTTTTAAGAGCCAGTATCTTTTTAAGTCACAAACTGAATAAAAAGGTCATGCATAGCCCCAATAGCAATATCTCTTTTCTGTCTGCACAATCAGAGTCAACGACCTGTTTTTTACTGCAAAATTGTGTAAGGACTGAAGCTTCAGCTAAGCTCATATAAAGAATCCATTGAGCTGACAAAAATATCAGCAGGTGTAGGAATGAAATCAGACAAAACATGAGCTGGTACACAGAGAGGTTCATGTGGTTTTATCTCCACCGTAAGGGAGAGGGAAGGCGTGTGGCTCAGGCTTGCCAGAGCCCTTGTCCCCATGCCAGAACTGCCAGGGCTGGCTGTCAGAGGTGGTGTTTTAGGGAGGGCTGTTATCCCCGGAGCTGTTGCTTGACTAGAAACATCAGATGTCACATCGATACCATGGCCGTGTAGAAGTCAAAAATAGGCAGGCAAAGAAGCAGGAGGATTTGAACTGTAGTGTGAACATACAGAGGCTTCATTTCTGGGAGACGGGATGGTGACAGTAGGTTATTTCTGCAGCTACCGGAGGAAGGAAAATTCCCATGTGCTTTCAGGAGGACTGTTGGATGTAGAGCCCTATTAAGACCCTGGAGCTAGATCCTGTGCCTGTGCATACACAGATGTGCTTCAGTGTTATTTCTTGGGCAATTCCCATACCAAATACTGTGTAAACTGAAAAATTTCCAGAGATATATATGACAAATGAGTAATTTTTTTTGCTGTGCAGTTGCACAGGAGTCAAGACGTCCCACACCTGTATAGTAAAACTCCTCCCAGCACTGCAGCACACGTGGCCATTGGCATGATCCAGTTGCACAGCCAGGAAGTACTGGCATTGCATTTCCCAGTAGATGGCCAGTTAAGCTCTCGGGACATAAGGAGCACCTGCCTTTTTGAGTTAGTACTTTTTCTATTTTGCTATGTATCACTCCATATAGTCATCATCTCTATCTCTTAGGGTGTGTGTTTCCCCACTTTCTTGGTCCCGTAAAACTAGTGTAGCTCGTTAGCCCGATCCTCATCCAACAGCTATCCTGCTGGGACTGAAACCACTCCCTGCCTTCCCCCATTTGGTGACTGAGCCTACGAAGCGGCCACTGGCATTGCAGAAGAACAGGACAGCCCTCTACAACAGCTTGCGGAATGTATATAGGCATAACAAGAAGTTTTTTATATTTCCTTGTATCTCAGAGAGGCCCCAAATATCACCAGAAACAGACCTGTTCAGATAGGTCGCTGTTTCTTTAGGAGTTAACCAAGTCTTTCTGGAATGGATAAAAAGTTTATCACATAATAAAAGAACTAAATGACAATAGCCTTATTTTGTGCTTGGCTAGAGACTTCCTTCAAGTATCTGCTCTTATATTACTATTCCAAATGGAAGAACAAAACAAAGCAGGCTACATAAATTGTCTACTAGAAATACTGCAGTTAAAAATATGACCAGGAATAACCCTGCATTTGAAAAATAACTGTGAAGTTTGCCTTATTGAAATCAAATGTCTTAGCCACAACCACAAAGTAAGGGTCTGGATTTTCATCATAAAATTTCTTTCCATTAAAAAAAAATATTTTCCATATTAAAAACAATTGATTTGCTGCAACGAAGTTTCAGTAAGTCTCTTATTGAAAGAAAATGCAAGAATCAATTAAATGTCAAGAAAAGGGGGGGGGGGGAGAAAACAAGATGAAATGTGAGCAGATGCACACTCCAGAGTTCAGACTTTTCTTGTAGGTAATTAATATGCTCACATTATTTAATTGAAACATCATGCATCCTACCACATGTTGTTCCTTAACCAGTCAACACATATGGACTATGCTTGCAGATAGAAAAATTCTTGGGAATCATGGATTCTCTAGTGAGACGAAAATGATGGATGCATTTTTAAGGAAGGAAGGATATATAGGATTGGGTAATCAGCAATGGTCACTTTAATTAAAAGCATGCCCTTATGATGTGTTTACATTGCACAAGAGTATTATGAAACATATTTAGATAAATGTTTGTGTTCTCAGTTTTTATACTTTGTCAGATTGCATATAAACTCTAATTCTAATAAAATACAGCGTTAAACCTTGCAACCACTATGACAAACAGCCTTGTAAGTGGCTGAGTAATTCCATTATTCTCTCTCAAATTTAACTTCCCCATTAGTGGTGTTGCAATTTGATAAACTAGGGGAGCAAGGTAGGTCAAACATTTTGGTTCAGCTTATTCTAAATAGAGTGCCAATCAGGGGGAAAACAAACAAACAAACAAACAAACAAGTCCTAGGATTGCATTCCACTAATTACCATGTCTGAAGAAAAAAAGGACTACATTTTTTGTTTTATTTCATAACACTTTCTACTAATTACAGTATGTTTTCATCATTCATATATCAGAAATACGGACCCTTGTCTTGGGGCAGAGCTACTTCAAGACAAACACGCTGCCAACATATATCCAGTAGCATGCCTTCAACCTGCATGCTCATGAAGAGGACTGACTAACAGGCGTCTCCTCTACTCCTCCCCACATGCCTTGAGCATGTAACCACCATTCACAATGGTGGGATATGAGCACAAGCTTCCAAGTGCGAAAACATGTTTCTGCCATTGATATTTCACACAATACAGCCTGTTTACTAAATGTTGTTGTTAATGATAAACCATCTTTCAGAAAGCTCTATTACATTCACCATGTGAAGACAGGTTAAATTAAATAAGGGCAAGTCAATCATCACAGTTTAACTTGGGGAGGGAAGGACTTGGTGTTTGATATTAAATTTACTATAGAAAAATCAATGGTCTGTTTTCTTCCTCTCTTCAGGAAATTTTTTGATTGTGTAGATGTGCTAAGGGTTTCTCTGTTTGGTTTCACCAAATACTACCTTCTGTAACTGTGAATGAACCTTTCCCTCAAGAAATCCCCTCTGAAACTATGTTTAAAACAACCTTTCCATTGATAACTGACCAGCCGGCAAACTCTGTATTGACCTGAAATAGTTCACTAAAATAGATGTGAAAGTCAGAGAGAAGGCACAAGGAATAAAAATGGAATATAGCAAAAAGGAGCATGCATACGTAAAGGCAACAAACCAGGCGATGTAATCCTGTTGTCCTGCAGTCGTATGATGCTCAGAGAGCACCACTTTTGTCATGTAAGAGAAGAAGGGAGGCCCTAGATTTGCTTGCAGCTTACACTATTGTAAAGGGAGACAGGAATAGTTAAACTTGGCAAATTTTGAAGGATCTAAGTATGTCCTGATAGTTTTTAATTTTGCCTAGTAATTTTATAATAAACTGTAGAGCGCCTTTTTTCCTGTGCTTTGTGTTCAGTGAAGTCACATCAAAGGAAAGACCAGGTCATTTACATCCATTTGGAAGATACTCACCATATGCCTGGGCAAAAGATACTACAGCACTGCTAAACACCCCCTCCTCAACACCCCGCTCATTAAAAGGAAAACTTGTATACATATAAAATCAAGCTTCAGGAAATGCACGGGCAGCCCATGCTCCCCTTGTTCCTCTCCAATTACTCAAAGTCTGCAGCCTCTAGAAGCCCTCATACTGATCACCACGGTTTGTGCTCCCAAGCGTCTGCCCAGCCACTTCATCTCCGGGCTATGGCAAGGTCTTTACATTACAGCGATGAGATGCAACTGTGAGACTGATAGCTTTGATAAGCTGACTGATCACCTTTGTACTGCACCTGGACTCACACTGAGGTCACTAAGCTCACAAGGTCCTTCTTGACCATGCATGCAACTCCACAGGAGAGAAGGATGAAAGTTTTGGGAGAAATCTCTCTTAGGAAGAAGTTTAACAAGAAAGGAGCAGAACTGATGTGGTGCCATTTTCTATGTCCTAAAGAAGTTATTTGTTTAGTGCTAGGAAAAAGATGACTGCTTTTCACAGGGGAATATTCCTCTGTCTAAATTAGCACTGATTTTAGAGCCTCTCCACTAGTGTAACACAGGGGCTATTATAACCTCTGGAGATCTTCAAATCCTAAGTACGCCTGGTATAGAAGAATCAACTCCACATCTAGACGTAACTTAAATATCTCATCAAATTAAAAGTAAAACTGAGCTAGTTCATAGAAAAGCTTTTGGTGAGCCAAAATCAAAACTTCAGCTAAAGACAAGAAGTTTCTAATTCTCTTAGTTGTAAAGGTTACATTTGAAATTTCAAAGGTAGCGTTCTAAGAAGCAGATAGTGGAAGCGATAGCTCTGAGAGGGATTTATTGTGTCCATTCACCAGAAGGAAGAATTAACTTCAAATCCATTTGATCAACTGAAATACTGATGCTAAAAGAAAAGAAACTTAGAAATGTTGCTGCTCACAAGGTCTGTATGCATTTTTGTTGTTATAATTTTCTGATGTACTGAAAAGAATTTGGAGAAGTTCCAAAACATTTTTTATTTTTCAATCCAATTCCGGAATAAAATACAAGCAATATAGTGTTCAGCACTTGAGGACTGAGCTCAAACAGACCATTCCGGGGGCAACAGCTACAGTAACAGAGCAAAGAAGATGTTTGAAATAATTAAGTGTTTACTGGTGCAAAGGTGACTACAGCGCATTCTCTCTTCAGAGCCACGTACAGGATGTAGGCATTGGAGGTCGCAAATGGTGTTTGCTAGCAATAAGCGTGAAGGGAAACCAGATACTCCTTGTCCACCTTTCACACCAGCTCACTGTCATCACTTCTGAATCACTGACACCAACTACAAAATTGAGACACAATTCTGGGGAATGTGAGCATCGATATATCCTCTGACCCAAAAAACAATCTCATTACAAAAACCAAACAGTGATGTCCTTACCGCAAGCCATATCATTCTCTACCTGGATCCATTCTACACCTACAGTCACGAGTTGAGGAGTCCATCTACCTATTCAGGTTCCTTGGTGGTTTCCATCCCCAAATTATTAATAAAGCTTGGTCATTGTCAGCCTATGTCTGACAGATTAGATGTATTTAAAATTTCAAATTATATATCTTTTCAAGTTATACTTCTCTACAGCCCTAGATACACACACAGAGTATACAGATTCAGAAGATATGAATATTTCCCAATATACTCATCTTGTTAAGAAAAGAAGTCTCATAAGATAAAGGGCCATTGAATGTTTTTAAACTATTTCATCTCCATCTAAAAAGGTATTAACTTATGTAGGTCTAAATGTTACTTAAATTTCCAATAACAAAAAAAATAATTTTATAAGATTTCTTTCCTTATTTCCATTTTTAGAAAGGGGAAGAAGAGTTTTCTCTCTATTAGGGAAATTCTGACCCTTCATTCTTATTCATACCAAGACAAAGTTTGATAAGTTAGGATTTCAGAATTTTACTCAGGAAGGAAATTTTGAAACATTATATTTTAATATATTATTAAAACTAAATTTTTAGCAACAGTAGAAGTTATATTTGAAATATGAATGTAATACAAGTAAAAATGAAATTACATTAATGTGAAATAAAAATATTGACTCACTGTTAAAATGCATTTTCTAACTGAAAATAGTTCCATCAAAACTGAATTATTCTTCTTTCCTATATGACTGCATTGTCTTTCTGCTTTCCTGTATAATATTTTTACATTCCAAGTCTTCCAATAGTTAAAGGAATTATTGATTTAAAGAATACAGTGGACCATTATCACTATTCACTTTTTTTTTTAAACACACATTATTCCATAAAGAGTTTCCCCACATAATATGAGTGTTATACCTAATAGTCTTTCATGAGCTATAGCAAGATCTTTCAGAAGGGTTGAAGACTTCCAGGGACAGAGAAAATTTCATACGCCTGTAAGTAAAATCACTCAATGTTTACACAATAAAAATGAGGTAGGGTCATTTTCTGATGTAGGAACACGTATCAGTATGATAATAGCAATCTAAAGAATTAAAAATTATAATTTCAATTTAGATATAAAATATGTATCCATGTAATTAAAAAAATGTAAATAAGTATTATGCTAAAGCTGATTAAAATAGAATAAACCAAAATAAATCTCAGTAACTATTATTATAAACAACTGTCACTTCCCCATAATTCTCTCTTTTAATACTAAAATATAAATTAGAGGGGTTTTGAGAATTAAGAATAAACTATGACCAGAACTGTTTGTTAAACATTTCAAAAAGTTTCAGAATGGTGTGACATTTCCCCTAAATGCCAAATAAAAACAAGTATGTCTATTGTATACCCAGAAAGTAAGGCATGTACTCTTTAAAAGCCAACAACAACCATAACAATAAAATGAGCTCTTCTAAAATAGCAACAACTTAAACTGTGAACTTTTTTGGCACTGAGCACATGAGAAAAAAAATGAAGCTCCAGCCATGCTAGCAGCGATAAGTTTTCACAATTTGGAAATGTAGTCATCAGTTCTGCTGAAAAACAGCCACCGCATCAGGCTGTGCAGAACGGCGCCTTTGTTGCACTTGGTGTGCACTGACAAAAGGCTAATTCTTCGCATTGTTAGAAGGACTGACTGCTTCAGAACAAACCACCGCTATTCAAACTTGTCAGAACAAGCTTGGAGAAAACTAGATAAGAGCACTTGAGTGATCTGTACACAGAGACAATTGAACTGGAAGTGAAGTTACATACACGAATGATCTATTGTGTGGTGCAGCTTTAATTGTCTGAAACAATTCCTCAGTCTTGTTTGTAGCAATGATATTCCGTTTACTAAAGGTCTTCTTTGATGGATGTTTCAGGGCGTAGAGCTTGCATGCTAGTGGTCTTTAACAAAGAGTATGCTGGCAACAAGCGATGACAGGTACTTCACATACGGTCTGGAAATACTAATTTCTGAAACCTGCAAGCTTGTTTGAATTTAGTTTAATTTTAAATGCAGTAATTTATGATTTTAAATAACTATGCCACACAATAATCCCTGTACAACACATGATATTCAGGAATGGCTACAGATGGAGCTTTCCCATACAAAAAAATAGATCATTATGAACTGCACCTGTTTCTACCAGCCGGACGATCTTGCACTGTAATTCTTACATTGCACTAATAATTATCAGATTAGTGTTTAACTGTTCTTACCCAACAGTTGGTGTAAACTGAGGCACATACATCCCTTGAGATTTCAGCCAGCAACAACGTAAGCACATGTGTTAGCGCGTGCATACTTGTGGTCTCCCTGGGATGTCAAACAAACTTTGAGCATAAAAGAGAAAGGTATGTTCATATAATGAGGAGCCACCTTTGTACCTCTGAAGCTCTGGCTGGAAGAGGCTTTCGGGGAAAGTGAGTTTTCTCAAAGTGTAAGCTAAGGGTGGAGATTTATATTTGGTGACACAGAAAGAAGGGAATTGGGGAACTGTATTCATGTTGATGCTGTGAATCTAGATTAGAAATTAAGATTTAGAAATAAAGCATAATGGCATGCACAGTCAGCCAAAGTACCATGCCAGATAAGCGTAAGTGAAAATGAACGTACAAGAGCAGATGAACAGAAGTGGTCTTTTGGGGGACAACTTTCCAATAAGAGGGCTCCAAAGTGCACAATCAGAAATACTAATACTAAATAAATATGCTCCTTCTGGTATTTTCTACAGTTTATTCACTTCAGCAAAAATAACGGGTGTCTAATCCCATACAATATTTTCTGATATCAAATCATTACCAGTTCTTACTTTTCAGCAAGTACTAGCTTAATTAGTTTTATATTATGTGTATATATCTAACTCTGGTTCATATTTATCTGAATAATACATATAATAATTTCTACTGTCTGGGTACTAACACTTACAATTGGATCAAATAATAGCTTTCAAAATACTTCAGTGCCTCAGCACTTCCACACCAATAAGAACTTCATGCTTATTTTCATGCTTGGAAAAAGACTAGAAATGTCACTTGACCATCTGAAATGTTATGTCAGTAAACTGTAAATAAATGCATAATATTGTATTATGGCCAAATGGGCAGAGTCCTGCACACAGAAGGGTGAAATAATCAAATCTGCTATAAAGTACATTCTGTGTTTGATGTTTTTACCCCAGCCTTAGGAGATAACGTCAGACACTTTCAGAAAGGTTTGTTGCATTTCATCTTAAGTTCTTGAGAAATTCTCATTTTAGCTCTGAAAGGGTAATTTCCTTACATGATATTTCTTAGTACTTTTCTTACATGGTAGATTGATGACATAAATGCTGGGAGAACAGCATGATTAGGCGAATACATTTTTTTCTCATTATAGCTATTTTCACAGCATTGTAGATGAATTATTATATTTTTAAGGGTAAATAATACTCTTCATGTGTAGAATTCTACATTCATAGGTGAGATGTGCTTTACAGAGATCCAATTGCAATAATACAAGTTGAGGTAGGGGTATGTATCCTAATTTTTAAGGTGAACCTTTATCCAAATTTAATACTAATGTGATTAAACAAATTTTTTTTAACTCTTCTGTTTCATGCCAATTTCCTTTTGTGATTCTAATTTGCTTTTATTGTGGGAACATAGTAACTGACAGCTTATTCATGAATTAGGTCCTGCATACTGTTTGCGACAGCTGTAGACTTGAATCATCCCCTGTGTGAGCAAAACACAAATTTCCTAGACGTGCATCAAACTGCGTTCAACCTAAATGTGAGAGAGATGACTGTTAAAACTACAGCCCCCAAGCCTTCAGCAAACGTAAAGCCTGTCATGTGAAATTCAATGTGGATCTTAATGCGTGGTGTTCTATTAAGCTACTGTACTTGATTTGAAACTAAATTTAGGTATTGGAGAATAAAATTATAATCACAAAGCCTTAAGGTGAAAAGAAAGAACACAAGAATAAAGCAATTTTTTTCTTAATGTAGTGGTAGTGAAGAACCTTTCCATATAAAAATAATGTCTTTTTTTTTTTTATAAAAGTCTATGGCCAAATTTATTCCTGATATTATTCAACTGATCTTGTTCTTGCTGCTCCTGTAGTCTTAACTGACATTGCTAGCATTTACCACCTTTGAAAAAAAATGGTGTCTTGGTTCATATGTGAAATGAATAGGCTTAAACAGGGAAGAAAAACAAAAATAACCTACCTGATTTTAGTCATAGTGGACAAAAACCTCAGGGATCAAAATGTCTACTGTAAAGCAGAGTGGAAAAGTGTTCATGCACAAGAAACCCAAGTCAACTTTCTGAAGAAAGCTTGAGGGTTTCTAGAACATCACTCAAACCTGAGATACAGTATATGAACACAAGATATGGTATAAACTTCCATTATTTTATGGCTATATTAAAGTGCACAAAAGCTTTGTAAAAGTTTCCTGAGACTGAAAAAATATCAGGGCTTTTATATCAAAGCTTCCTCAGTCCTTCCAATACAGGGAGAGAAGTTACGTGCTTTAATAGCATCCCCAGCAAGCAGATACACATTTTCTTTAAATCAGCCATTGCTGTTAGGTGCTGGACAGAACTATGCGCTACTCAGTTTTCCAATATTCTCAGCTTTCACAACTCCAATTCATTTACTCAGGGCCACTATAATTTAAGATCTGGATGCACTGCAACCCCCTCAAAGGTTGTGGGGGAAAAAGCAATTAAAACCCCTACAAAAATTTTAAGTATATTTCAGGTTTGGTATTTATGTGCTTTTAAAAATTTTAAGGCGTAAACCTATACTATCACTTACACTACACCCATAATTACCAAACGTATTAATTCTGCAGAATTATTTTCAGCCCAGCAAGTTTAAGAGACATGGGGATACCTAGCAGCATAGCAAAGGGACCGGGGATGACAATATAAGAAGCAGGGAAAGTGAAAGGAAACAGAAGATAAGGGCAGAAGGAGTTTAGTGACATGGGATGTAAATCCATTGGACTTACAAGGTCCCTAAAACTGGACTCTGCTGTTCATAGAAGAACTTGTTTGGGTAAGCCACACTCTGGATGGCATAGCTTCAAATAAGGCAACATGTATAAATCCTATCAAATGCCCTGAACCACACTAGATCTATGCTAGCTATAACTGTGCTCCAAAGCTATTTCCATCAAAGCTCAAGAATCACTATCTTTACAACTGGAAAGTAGTCACAGCCTATTGTACAACTAGAGTTGGGTGACGTTTGAGTCCAATCCCTTTCAAATCTTAGCATTTGGTCTTTGTTTCTAGAGTGGGTGAGCTGAAATCCAAGATGGAGAGAGCTTCTCACACTGGGAAAGTCTGGGTTCAGAGCTGACCTTTTGGGGTCTTGGGCTTACATAGTTTGTGAGCTGGTGTGGAGAGGACATATTATTTAAGACAAGGATCACAGAATGGTACCACTGTTCTTTTTCAGCGCCACTGAAAGGTTAATTGTTTAAGATAGTGATAAAAAAATCCTGTCTGGGTGTAAAACCATTGAGTTATATAGCAATTCATATGGGAGCCGAGAGTATTAAAGCCTGGGAACTGCCACACTGAAATACAGACCTGAACCAATTCGAGTAAAAGAGCAACTCCTTTATCTAGCAACTCCACCACCCTCTATCAGACAGCGCACTAGGAACGTTTCCCCTTCACACTTCTGTGGGATGCTGTATCCCCTTCAGGCCTGAGCAACATTACTAGTAAGTTAGTCTGGTTCAAAGTTTTCAGGCTGCCAAATCTGAGTATACACACGGAAACTCCTGTCTCAGTCTTCTGCTTAAAAATACACCAATGCTGTGGTTTATATAAGGCTGGGATCAAGAGAGTTGGATAGAACAGCAACACATCCATCAGCAACTGAAATTAAGCCTCTTTGAACATCTTAAGCAGAAAGGAAGTGGGTCACTCAATTATGTATGCTTAAAATTAGGCATTTAACTTATTTCAGCTTGTATCAAATTCTTTAAGTCATTCATGGGAATTCACCAATCATTCAAGTTAAATATCTAAAGTAATGAGAATTAGGCATCTAGAGACAGACACGTATCAAACACACATCATTGAATAAACAGGTTTTGATTTAACAATCAAAGATGCATCAAATCTTTTAAGGGTAAGTTCAAGTTACTTGTGTTTCGAGGAGAAAGGAGTAAAACATAATATGCTTTTGTTTTGCTCAGGCCTATGCAGGTAACAGTGAGAGAAGAACAGGCTCTATGAGGAGAGGTGGTCTGCGCAGCCCCATCGCATTCTCGTTACCACATGGTAAGGTGTAACAGAGAAATAGGGATGAAAAGCGTCAGGTATAAAAAGGTGCTCAACTTCAGTGTTAGTGCTACAAAGGTGTTGTTAATAAAGGCCTAATATATGACCTTACCGTCTGTTTCCTTAAGGTTCAGAGTAGCACAGAAAGACCAAAGCCAGGCTAATAGATACTAGTTTCAATGAAGTAAAGTATCAATTAAAACAAGCCAATATTAGGACCATATGTATGATTAATAACCACCTCGATAATTGATCTGGTCAAGCATTATTTATTCAGAAACAGGCCACTCAAAAATATTCACAAGGAAAAATACTTAAATATCTCAAATTTGCAGTTAACATTTATTTTTAGCTTTTTATTACAAGAGTATTTTGGGAAATGTTTAACGAGGAGACTGTCCTAATAATACAAGTGTTCTTGAATTCTGTTTTTTGTTTCATTCAACCCTAACAGAAGCCAGCTGCTGATGTTAGATGTGGATTGGCTTTGATCTTCAAGACACAGAAGTACCCTTTCTACATTTCTTTCTAGTCCCGCACCTCATGGTCACAGTGACCAAAATGCAGAAACCCTCATGTGTCTGACCTAACTGCTCGGTGGGAAGGGGTACAGAGCACACGAGAGGCAGCTCTCTGCAGACGCAGAGCATTTCTCTAAAGCCACACAGTTTTTTAGTATGCCCCGTGAGGGTAGTGACAAGAGGGTTCAATAGGACATTTGTATTAAGCTTGTATTCCCCCTTGCTTCAGCAATCTCACTGATTGCTGCAGGATCTAGCAGCTTTTCTTTCCATCATCTACTCTCCCTCACCACTTTCCCCAAGGTGGCATATTAGCTAACTTCTGGGGTATTTTCCTGAGGAAATGTAGCTGTAGATAGAAATAGAAACAGAACGCTTTGGCTGATATACAAATCTCTGAAACTTGTGTGATGCTTGGCTCAAGCACTTACAGATTGCAGCCAGGAAAGGCATTTCCCCACAGGGCTGCCTGGCAGAAATGCCTGGGCTGTGGGTCTCCCCCTGCTAGCGCAGACCCTGCCTTGCGTCTGAGGCTCACCTGGAAATTTCACTTATCGAGTTCCCTGCTACTGTGGTGTCCTGTGATACCAATAAAGCTTCTGAGGTCTCCTGCCTTCTTCCTGTGGCACACTGTAATTGTGACCATAGATCTTTTATCATGGGTTTAAGCTTGTTACAGGGTATTAGAAGTGCTGTGCAGCCTCTGGGAGGAGGAGCAGCAGATGTCCCCTGGGCCCGCCTGGATTAACTGCTTGTTACACAACTGTCAGTCTGACAGCCCAGTCGGTCCTTCTCGTGCTCAGGTTTCTAACCTGTAAATCATGAACCCACCCTAGTTACAAGACAAAAAAGTTCTCAACTTTTTGTTGATTTTTTTTTTGTTGCTGTTTTTTTTTGTTTTGTATTGACAGTACCTTCTATAGAGCCACTTTCATTTTTTTTTCCTCCTGCACAGCAGTTCTCTTCATAGACAAGTCACAAGCAAAATCAAGCTGAACAAAAAAAAACCAACCCCCAAACAACTCATTCTATTTAAACAGATGGCTTAAAAACAATAGCTTAACATGCCTTATTAACTAATGTAAAACAACCTTTTTAAAAGGAAGAGCCACATTTCATAACATTATCCATATATCTTGCGAAAGCACAAAAACTGAAGATGGAATCCCATCACATAAATTATTAATTCTCTGCCAAGGCAGTTCCCTGTAATGTAAGTTTTAAATAGTGGAAAAGTTGAAACGGTTTTGAGTTAGGAAAGTTTAGAAGTTGGAAAGGTTTTAAATACTCGTAAATGGATGACAGAAATTGAGCTTTCCCCAGCTTCTCAGCAAGATAAACCATATGGATATTGAAGCACTATTCTAGTCTCCCTGTTTATGTTTCTGTCTTGGACTGTTTTCTGTAGCTAAAATATAGTCTTTACTCAGAATAACTAAGATTAATTTTTGTTGCTTTTCTCATAACAATATAAATGAAATATTTGTATGGGATAGATTTACATTGGCTTCTAAAAGGAGGGGTAGTTTGGACATAGAACCTGAGTACAGGAGATAGAAAAAATACAAACTAGGTTGCAGTCTTTCCTATTTGTGATCAAAAGACACACATCATCGGTAGACCAGATATGCAGTTTCCTGTTTGTTTCATTTCAGAGAACAAAGAAGTTGACAAACATATTTGTATATATAATAACACAATGTTAGTCACCTTCTATCATTGAATGTTTTCAAGTCACACGACACTATAATGGCAGAAAATTAAGCTTGTACTTTTTAATAGTCAGTCAGAAGAAATGATACTGATCTGACATTTCCTTGCTACCTGCACCCTTTGTATATATGTACAGAACTTTTGCTCCATCTTTATAACATGCATTTCTGCATTATAAAGACCATTTGCTTAATAAAATTCAAATATCTGTCCAGTGAATAATAAAACTGTATGTTCCCACATCATGCAACACAGTGGCCAAAGAAATTCAATTTGGGTAGCACCATTACAAAAGATTAAGTCACAGCTTTGCTAGTGGTCTGTGAAAATTTGTATATTACGAATGTTTCTGAAAAGTTTACGAGTGTGGGTTTTGAAACTGTGCTGTAAAGAACCCATTCCTCTGGTTAAGAACTAACAGTCTAAGAACAAAGCACAAATCACTTTTATTTGGCAAATATCATTTAGGGGTGCATTCTTAGGTAGACCACGTTAATCCCTATATACCACTGATAAACAGTAGCGCTTTATGTACTATTCTTTCAGCAGAGGCCACGTCTGCTGCACAGCAGTGCAGGCTGCATAAGGATTTCCTTTTTAGATGCTGCAAAGTTTCAGAAAATAATGTCCTTGAGGCCCATATTCATTTCAATTAAAGAAAAAAACCCAGAATTTTCAGGGCAAGGGAAAAAAAAAGATTATTCCATTCTGTAAAAACTTTGAAGCTGCACAGCTTTTTAACATCTCATTATCTAGTGGGTGAGAAATTCCAAGCAATGTGTAAGAGTCAGCTTCTACCTGATCTGTACCTCGGTGCATAACTAAGGAGATTGTTTTTGGAAGAGTCTATGCAAAGGGCAGAGCAAAACTGTCGTACTTGGACTTCTTCATGACTGCTATAGCCAAATATGCTCCTCCCTTATTTTCCATGCAGGGAAAACAAGTTTGATCTACCTATCTAGCTTGATCTATACAAGCTAGAATCAAACCCCTGCCTCGATACCCCATAAAACCTGGAAAATAAAGGGTGAGAGAAGAGAGAGCAGCGTTGCACATTTCTCCCATTAGGTATTTGACATTCTGGTGAAGGTGAGGCTGCATGGCTGCCCCTCTGCGTCTTTGGTCAACACTGAACAGAGTACAAGGCGCACCTTCTCAAGCAGTACAGCAGGTGACCACCTAGTGCCTTCCCATACCCTTCATTCTTCTACTCTAACCAGGAATTGAAACTTTTCCTTCATTCAATTTATGCAGGATGATACCAGGGTATATTTCATTTTTTTTCCCCAACTCTTCACAGTTCCATTTAGAATAGCAGCACAGAGACTGTATGTCTGATAGTAATTATACAGCAGCATTTAATGCCCTTCCCAGACTTGTTACGTGACTGTTACAATGAAAGAGAATTTTATGTTTGCAGTCTTGTGAAGACTGAAGAAAACTATAGATTAGGTCAAATAGAAGGTTTGTTTTAGATAACTTCTGTCATTACTTCCCAGCATCAGCGAGCATGCTCAAATACGTCCAATAAATTCCCTTGAATTCTCACTATGGTAAAGAGGAGTCTCCATGCAAATGCAACGGTTAAAACACATAAAAGATGTTTGATGCCTGTTAGAAAAGACAGCAAGTCTCTTTTCTGGATTTTCCTTTTCAGGCTATTTATAATTCAAATGTACTTTCCCTATTCACTTGTTTAAAAACAGAGGCTCTAGCAAAAGGAAACAAAGCATTAGGAAGAGGCACTGTGCTACATAACCAGTTTTCAGCTGAGACTTCATTTACCATACTGAACTAGTTTTACACAGTAAGACAACCTTACGACCAAACAAGACAAAAGAAAATCCCTTGTGGGGATGTAGCACTGATCAAGGGAACTTCTTTTCCTGGAAAAGACAGTTTCATCATGGCAGTTAGGGGTTTTCTGACTAGAAAGAAAATTGTGTTGGACAAACAGTTCTGCTAGAATTGCATATACCACATTGTTATGACAGAGACTTTAATTTATTTTGTACTATGCTGTAGTGTAGCTCCACATAACAAAAGAAAATATTATGGGATATACTTATATTCTAGTACTGAAAGGAAATTACATCTTTACATGAAATGCTTTTCAGGTTAAATATTTATTGATTCTACTTTGATAAACTAATGCTATAAATTATCCTTTTATTTGAAAATCTTTCAGTCCTTTGTCTTAAAATGCTAGATTTAAATAGATCCAGACAAAGACTCACAAAAATCTAAGTGATCCCAAGTTTTGTGACAGAATCCTCCTTCACGGCATTGCCATGGTAGAAGACAGACACATGTTGAGGGTTTATCATTTCAGACTGCTTCAACCTTTGCTGCAAATTTTGGTAAATATTCAGTTAAGTTACTAAAGCTTTGGGGGGGGACACAACACATGACACTTACCCACGCCCAATAGGGGAAACTTCCACTTTCTAATCTTAACAGAAACACTAGCTTAGGCCACAAAATAAAACGCATAAAAGAGAACACACATTTTATTGTAGGTCCCATATTGTTTCTGTAGCTATATCACAACAATGAACTCTCTATTTCTCTCATCACAGCATATTATCGTGCTGGTCCTAGCTCTTGGAAAAAGGGAAATGCAGAACACACATGTGAAATAAAAGAAAAACACATGCATTTTAGATTAAGCTGATCTCAAGATGTTAAATCCCAGACCTGCTCCATAGAAGAGCAAAATGGGTATTAGCACCATATGATAATTATTCAGTTTAGGACTAGACTGTAAATTGTAACATGGTGTTTTTCCTAGATAATGCATCCTAATTTGGTTCCATCTTACTTCTAAGAGATGCTGTCTCATCAACATTTATTCAGTCTCACATTCGCTGCACCAGTAAAAAGTGCAGCTATTTTTCTGGCAGCCTGCTGCTCCCTCGTTTTATCCAATGCCGAGTGAGATCATTGTTCTCGTTTGTTGAGAGTCAAGCAGTGAGCTACTTGTGTCTCTTGACCTTAAATATTTATTGGGCTACAGAAGAAGTTGATTCTATAGACACCTTTGGATTACCTTTGGGTTGGGCGCTCAATTATGATGTGGAAGGTTTAAACATTTGACTATTCCCTTGAAAAATTTGTTTTAAATTTACTTTGCCCTATCTATTCTTCTTTTACTTTACTATAGCTGAAGAATGAAACATGAGATTGTCATACCTTTTCTTACCATATGGATATCCACCCACAGAAGAGAAAAATATTTACCCTTATTATTGAAATAGCTTTTTATATTTTTGGTTCAGACTGTAAATTGGCTAGATCACTACAATATTTCTTATATGTTCTGTGGACCACCTCCCCCTCAGCCCAGCTTTGAGTGAATTATAAGAACTAATCTTCCTAAAATAGTTGTGAAACAATACATACATATATATCTCTTAAGAACGTATGTTGAGGTAACTAATAGACATTCCTAATTAGAATGACATAATTTGCAAGAAATATCATTAAGCAAGTCTCTATTATAGTTAAGAGAGAAAAGGAAACAATAGGAGTACATAAAGTCTAATTTTTTCCCCTAACTAGGTCCAGTTGAATATGGCTGGCAAGAACCCAGGAATTACCAGGTTTACAGCATTTTTTGATGTTCCATAATTTGTTTTTACTACACATCAAAATAAAACAGACCTTTCACAATCAATTAAAAATACAGGAAGGTTAAGAGAAGCGGTTCACTTGTTTTCTGGATCAAAGCTTGGACCTTAACTTGTGTCACCACATGTCAGGTAATTATCCCAAATACCTGGGTCTTCTGGGCTCCTCTGTTCCCCCTCTCCTCCTTATTGCCAGCATAACTTTCACTGAAGTCAAGAGCTTCCCCCGAGGAGTTCTGTTTTCAAGTAACCAAGACTTTTGGACAGGGGAATGCTTAGTTGAAATACTTTTGACATAGAATACTTTAAGTTTGGAAAGGAGCCCTGAAGATCATATGGTCCAACTCCCTGCTCAAAGCAAGGCTAACTTACAGCAGCTTGTTATATCATTGGTTTAAATATAGATGCTGAGAACCTTTTTACAGACTTTTCCCTTCCTTAGCTATTTCTGATAATTGTGTACACCTCCTTGCAACTCTAATGATCAGAAATACTCTGGTGACTAACAGTAGACAATTTCAAGCCAGCGCCTATGTAATTCTGATTTTTTTATCAGATACCTGTTTCATTTTATTCCCTAAAATGTGTCAGCTAAAAGGAGACTGTCCATAGGTCTTACACATGCAGAAACACACACTAGCTAACAATTTTCCAAGGCCATGTATAGGTTATGTGATTTCCAGAAAAATCAAACTCTATTTGTACCAAAGAAAAATCAGTAGAAGATATGAAGAGATTATTTTTCAGGTAACACTATATCACAAGTTTCTCCACTGAGTTTATTAGAATTATTGGTGGATGCCAGCACTTTTCAGTCACTCAACAACTCTCCAACTGCTCCATCAGGGTACCGTAAGGAACAGTTTGTACTGTGTTCAAAGGGGTCTGTGTAAGAGGACACACTGGCGAAGCTGGCCACAGCCCAATGTTGCAGACTTATCTTCTGCCACAGAGCTGGCCTAACTTTTGGTCAGTGCTCTACAGCTTTACTATTCCACAATGTTTATATAGCTACCTTTATTTATTAAAATAAATTCAATCCTTCAAAATTTCACCATTTGTACTGGAAACCTTCAGAATTTTAGCGAGGCGTATGTATTTTCCAATAGATCCAAGTGTGAACAGGGAACAACCACAAAACAAATTGCACTGCACAGACAGTTTATGAACAGTTTGCAAACAATACAACAAGAAAACTCTTTGTCCTATCCATTCAGTGAAATTAAGGAATAATAAATATATGTGCAGAAATAAAGGGCCTGCTTTAGAAAGGAGTTTTTATGTTATTTTTTTGTTTAAAGACTAATTAACCAATTCTTTAATGCTATCTGAAGTGACTTTAACAAATGAGTATCAGCAGTTCAAACTGAATAGTCTGCCTGACAGCCTAGTTACTCAGACTTTGAGACTTAAACATGACCTGCATAGAATTAAAAAAAAAAAAAAATTAAAGAAGTTTCAACTGCTGAAGTGTTGTCATTATTGTTTTAAATGACAAATTAGTGGGATGGAATTCAAGACACTTAATTTTCACATTAGTTAGCCAGATGGTTTATTTGAAATCCAAGCAGATGAGTATCTGATTTTTGCTTTAAGTTGGGCTCAACAAATTAACAAAGGCAAAGGACAGCAAGAGTATGCGACTCTTTCTTTTGCTTGCTTTAACAAATAAAATTTTGTCTGCTCATCCCCCTGAACAATGTTTCAAAAAGAACTTATAAACATAGTGGTAGCCAAAGGAATACAAATGTTCCACGACTCTTCAGATATCTTTGGTCACTTAACAGTCTTGTTACCTCTCTGACACAAACTTTCCATGAACTTTTCCAAAGAAAAGGATTTAGAAGCAAACTTCCATAAAAATGGAGACTTCTTTCTAAACCTGAAAAATGGTTTAAATAGTCTGCACCATCTTTTTTCTCTCCCCTAAATGTTTTGGCAACAAGATTCCTTGTTGGATGACTTCAGGGGTGGTGGGGAGGAGAGGAGTCATGCATCAATAATCACAGAATAAGAACTGGTGGTATGACTTGGCTTAACTATGCTGTTTCAGCAGTTAGCTCTCTAGTGGCTCGTTCAAATAGTCTCAGCAGATTCACAACAGTTTCCATTAGTGTCTGCTCCAGACGTGAGAAGAATCCATCAATTTCATTTTCAAAATGTCATAGCATGTAATAACTGCCTTTGCTCAAACAGCTTCTCTTAATAGAGAATGTTGAATTTTGTCTGGTAACTGCATCCTGAATAAGTTTGTCTTGGGGAACAAGTCATTATTCTTGGAAGAGTTTCAGAAGTTTTTTGGCTTTCACAGGCTGCCTGAACTATGGACAGATACCATCTGCTCTTATAAGAATATACATCTCTAGTGTATCATCGTACTCATGTATGAAGTATATAGACACAGAAGGGCAACATCTTTAATCGCATCCCCACTGTGAAAGTAAGTGGCAAAAATCTTGGTACTTGTTTTCTTTTAGTGGTTGAATTAGAGGAGTTGAAACATTAACAGCACAGCAATTCATTGCCCCTAAAATATTTCTCAGATGACCCTTTGAGAACAGAAGTAGCACCTGATGCACCCACTTAGGTGCAGTCCTTGACAGGGCTCTCTTCTCTAAAGTTATAACACTGGTACAATATGTGGGAACAGGGTGTCTGGCAAACAAGGCAAACAAAGATATTTTACATACAACCATAAATACAGTAGCCTCTGTAAGGTGATATTTCCAAGTAGAGAAATACCACAATTTTTCTTTCCGTAGTGGAGACATGAGGAACAGAAGTATTAAGTGACTTGTTCAAAATTACGTAAGTATCTGTGGCACAGAAGAGTCATGCCTTGTTTCCCATGTTTCAGACCACATACCTTTTGGATATCTGCCCAAAGAAGTTAAAACCCTTGTTTTATGTATTGCTCTGATGTAGTAATTGGTGGAACTTGAAAAAAACCAAAACAACCAACCTCAAAAGTTCAAATCCCAATGATTTTCAACGAGACTAAAATTTTTTAGAGATGAAATACAAGTACTTTGAGGTGTTGCCCAAGAGGATCAGCACATGGAAATATTAACACAAGCAAAACATTAACTAGGATTTCCAGTAAAGACAGCACAGTCGATTCAGTTCTTGGTATCAAATAGCACCATCTGTACTATGGTATGTGTATACTACCCCCATCACTTTTTTATTTCACATAGAATGCAGATTGTCAGTATGAGAGAGAGTATTTCTGGGTCAGGACATTAAAGTCAAGCTAATGCATACCAAATGCATCATCTATGTATTTTTAGAGTTCTGGGGTTGCCTGCACTGTAGAAAAGTTGCTTTTCCTAAGATTATTCTTGCAGAGGCTAGATATCATGGAGAAGAACTGTAGACTATAGTGTGTCCTTCTCTCTCTCAACCTGGGGTCCTTCTCTTCAGTTGACATACAGGTGCTCAGTTTTTCTAGTCGTGACAAAATTTTTTGGATCACTATCACCCTTCAGGAGTTTTTTCTGAACAATTGCACCGTGGTCTTCCCCCCACCAAAGAACAACATCCCTGTAAAAGCAATATTGTCTAAAACCTACACGCACATTGCTTACTATGACCATAATTAGGGAGTGATCAAAGTAATCTACAGTAAAACTATAGATTGCTTGCAAACAAAATTCCCTGTAAGGGTCCTGTCTCTTATTGTCTTGAGATCCTGAATTCCAAAGATGGTCAAAATAATCCCGTCTGGCATTGTTTGGTTTCCCTTTCTCAGTTAGGCCCCCCAACTCCTGACTGTAGCACAGTTTGCAACTTTGCACCTCTCAATGTGTGAACTATCACATCTCTCTCTACCTTCTTTGTCATCCTTTAACATATGAAATTATGCAGATTACTCCTAGCATACAGATTACTCCTAGATAAAATTGGTACCTGTTAAATTAGAAACATGCATCAATACAGGATGTCACAAGTATCTCAAAACCAACTATTATAAATTAATTTATGGAAAATACACGACACATAGAGAAACCTGAAGTTTGCGCTATAGAAGGAGCATAAAAAAAAATCCAGTTCTGTTTAATATTTGGGACTGCTATAAACCTTAGAGGATCATTAACTACTTTTTGGAGCATATTTTTGCACTGTGTTTTTGCTTCAGAATGTCTCTACAAATAAGCCACCCCAAGTGCAGCTTGGTTTTGCTGTCACTGGAGAGGAAAAGCTCTCCCATGTGCTTGAGACACACCTTGATTTGGGTCTCCCCAAGAACAATGGGACATGGTTTCTACTTGGGGGTGAGGGGGAGACAGGCTGTACTTTACAGAAGAATATCACTCTAAGGTGTTATTGGAAAAAACCTTTTTAAATTCTGAAAAATGATGACCAAATATAGGACTGCAAGTCTTGCCATCATACGCACACGAACACATATTCAGTACACAAGACACCGTTTACTAAATGCTCCTTCAAAATATACAGACCAAAAGAAACAGTGACGACCCTTGCCTTGGAAAGGACAAAAGCAGAGATGAAATATCTTGTCTATGATGATGTAACAGGTCAGTAACAGAAGTAGAACTATAAAATGTGCCATCAGTTAAGTGAATCATGTACTACTCTTATAAAGTATCATATTGCTTCCCTTAAATCTTACTTGAAAGAAAAATATTGGCTTAAAGCGCATGCTGGTCTGCTTTGTCTCCAAATACATACTTCAAAGAAAAGTTGCAAATATTTATTCCAAGGGTGCTAGTGGGCAATCTTTTAGAAGTGGAATAGCTACCAACGATATGTCATGTGAAATAAGTGTTGAAGTTACTTAATGGCAGAGTACTGGACAGTTATATGGGAAAAATAGTCTTTCTAGTTTTTGAGACAGACCAGGGTGAGTGGAGGAAGAAAGAGGAACTCTGAACTGTCAGCTCACAGCCCTTGCAGATAACTGAATGACTCAAAGTCACAGAGAAATCTTCTCCAGCCCTTAACGCAAAATGTAATAGCTGAAAGAGTAAAGAAATCATATGACTGGGTGAAGGGGAGTTACTTACAGTCATAAATGGTTTTAAATGTCATTTTTGAAGTTTCCCTGGCTGTTATTTATTGGCAAACAGGTCGGTAATAAATGATGGAGCTATATTCTCTTTCAAAAAATTGAAGATCCACTATTGTTCTTTCACATTCTGTGGTTTTCTTTGCGAAGGTTGAAGGCCATCCTGCATGAACTTGATTGCGTATTCACAATTTATTGTTTTCCTACTGTTAAGCCCATCTTTTCTGTGAAAACGCTGAGCCTTTGTGAGAGCTGTTAAATGAGTGCAGCTAATCAGCCCTTTTTCTGGAAGGACTCTCTCAGCTAGAAATGAGGTATAAGATCTGTGGCTTTCAAGTTCTACTGTCTAAATTGTTCTTCCGCAACAGTTGGAGAAAATGCTTTCAAGAGTTTTATGCTTCTTCCTGTGTGGTGATGCAGCTTTCCTCTAACGACTATTTCCCATCAATACCCACAGACACCTACCTTCTTAACCACTGGTTTAACGGTTTCTTACCACTTCCACCTTTCTGAAAAAAAGACTCGTTTGGGAGAAGGTTTACAAATATCTGCACACCAGGCTGTTGAAGGAGATAATATCTCAAAGAACTTAAAATTAGGTGTACAATTCTTGTCTAAAGAAAATAAACCAAAACAGTCCTGAATGTGTGCAGGCAGCAGATGTGACCATTTTTCTTTATTGAAAACTTCAGAGCAAGAAAAAATAAGTGACCTTTTTCCATGCAATATAACTGTTATAAGATTAGTAGCTAATACAACAAAGTCCACTGTTCAGATTATCCCATATTCTTTCAAATCACAAGAAACTTTAAACAGTAAATCTTTCTTAAAAACAGCAAAACACATGAAAGCTCTGTCTCTTCCAAGAGCCACTATCTACTGACAGTCATATGCTGACTTTTCTGGGAAATTTAATGTTTGCTTTGTTTTCCAGAGGACCCTGGAGATCCACCCAATTGACTTCTTAAACTCATACTGCATTAACAAAAGTATATTTTAATCTTATTAGGATAAAAGTTTCACCTACACATTTATTCAAAACTGCAGTGAAATATTTAACTAACTGGTGTTTCCTTAGATAGTAACTGAGAGTATTATAACAGCCCAGCAAATCAGGGGGGTTTAATACTGACATATACTCTAAATTATTACAAATATCGTACGTTGTCTCTCACACATCTAGTTTACTTATTTGTTATAATGAAAAGAACAAGGACAGCTGCAGCAGAAGAGCCCATACATGACACAGTCTAGTAACGGTTCATATAGACCACTATTTCATGGAGCATGCCCAAACTTCATTTAGGGTAAAAGATGATTATATGATTCAAAAATTCTAAACGGTCATCTGTTTTTAGACCTGCTTCTAACGAAAATACAAACCAGTTTCCATACAGAATGCTAAAGATTACTCCCCCCCGGCAAAAAAAAAGAGAAGTGCTTTTGTTTAAATCAAAACATGCAGACTGAGAGTGATTACAAAATGTCACAGAAATGCCTTTATGCCTTTACAAAATCAGTCAATCAATAGCTAATTCCAAGAAAGAATATAATATAAAGTCATTGCTGATATCCTCTGACCTCATAAAATACAGATTGTTGACATCACTAAGAGAATGTTAAGTGGATAGTCTGTAAGTATTGAAGTTGAAAAGTGCTGAAGAAGCATTTACTGAGTAGTAGGGATACTGTCTGCAATCAAAGGGAAAAGAAACATTAAAATACCTATTTTAAAAACTTTTTCCCCAGCTGAAAATAGAAGACTGTTCACAACCAGAGGATTTCACTCAGTCAAATTAATCATAGAGAGGAATGGATTAAATTTAGATTAAAAAGAAATTCTTATTATCCAGAAAGGTCAGTTCCGAGGCACTCATGAACAAGACAGCAAAATGAATGATCAGGGTTTATAGAGAATCATCTGATCCATGAATCTACATCCAAACAGCCCAGTGCTCTGGCACTAAAAAACATGCCCAGACCAGAACCTCAGCTACAGTTTGTGTGGCAGCCGGGAGCACTATCAAGGTTGGTCTCTGTGGCTCTTACAGACTCAAGGGGGGAAAAGGGCACTCTAATCAGTTCATGTTTATTAGCATCACTTGATCATAGAACGTTTGTGCCACTGCTTAAACACAACAGTCAGCATATCCTCTCCCTCCAACAAAAACATTACAAATGCATTAGTAGTAAGATTGATAACACTGTTGTTATGTTACTAATATTACTAAATGTGTTAATTTGTGGTTTGTTTTTTTTTTAATGTGAAATGCAGCAAAACTTTTAAAGCTATATATCTTAACATTAGAATGAGATGCTGCAAATTCAGTTTGTCTGGCTAGAGCATGGATTCAAATTTATTAATTTGAACTTTTTATAAGAGGTTCTGTATTACAGGACTACAGGAAAAATAAAGAATGGAATTTATAAAGAAAGAGGACAAGACCAAAAGTTAGGTGAACAGTTCAAATCTAAGTGGAAATTCACAATTTAATTCAATTCTTAGAAAGCTTTTTATGGTCTAGGAATAAGAACCGTTTGGGCTTGCTTGGCTGCTACAGCAGTTCAGAAAGGTGTGTTGGATACTGATTTGGGAGAGTTAGTAAGAGAGAAAGGACTGAAGAACTTACTGTAGGAGGAAAAAAGAACAGTACCCAGAATCTCTCACAAAAAAGATGCAACAAAGACAATAACGTAAGTAGATGACTGACAATTTTTATTTCCTCTACTTATTTAGGAGGGTAACTCAAAGAAAAATTCTGAAATCCCAGGTTTGTATTTTTCACTAGAATTTTTATCATGCAAAGTTCTGAAGATGATTACCAGCAAAGTTTTTATAGCATTTAGTGAAAATAGCTTCACTTCTACTTCCAATGCATAATTATAATTTTTTAGTAGGATGTCAAGATTGTTCAGCTACTGTAATGCTTATGTTTAAACATCAGGCAAGTTCATCCTATGGTTTATGTTTTCACTTTTCTAATTCATAAAACATCTCATTTATTGTTTTTATGCAAGAAATTCAAATGAGGTGTTTGGTAGAACTGATACAGAATTTTTCTATTGCAAAAATCTGTCTGATTTTCTGCATTTACTACTCTCAAAAAAGCAGCCACTTATTTAATATTTGCCAGTTTTATACTTTTTACATTAACTAGAGCTACAGATATGACCTAAATTCAATTTAAAGTTTTAATTTAGACACTAACAACTTATTTAAATCTTTCATTTTAATTAGAAATCTTATTTTATAATCTTTTTCAGATAATGAGAACATTTGCCAGTTTTAAAAGACCGTAAAGACCATAAAGAGTATTTTTCTTGGAAAAATGTTAAAATTACCACATTTTAATTAAACTGTGCATGCAACTAGACTTGTAAAGAAACAGCCATTTTATACATTTTAGTTTCATTTTTAAAACAACGAACCCGTAAACGACTAAAATTAGAAATAGCTCGTCGTTTCATTGTAGAAATCATACAGTTGTAACAAAACGAGAATCAGGCTTCAACATACACTTTCAACATTATAAGTAAATATATGCCCTTATCAGACCATAAGTATTTGATTGTTTATTTTTATACATCACTAAGAGCTTGTTTGGAAATGCCTCATACATACATATGCATATATTTGTCAGTGCAAACACTGAACGCCAACTTATTAGCTATCCCACTTTCTTTCTCTCCCTCCATGAGAAAATGTGCACAGAAACAAATGTACCCTTTCCTCTCTCCAGCTCGCCAACGATATGCCACAGCGCGCTTCGTCAGAGCAGAGGATCTAGCTTTCCTTCTGCATTTCCAGACTTTGTGTAAACTAATTTTGCAATATTAAGATAGAGTTTAGATTTTGCAAACAGTATTCATACAAAAATGTTAAGATTATAAGAATGTAAATCAACCTTTTCTCATCTCTGTGCCAGCAACTGCAATAGGGTGAGGAGCTTTCACTGACACTCCTTTCAGGCCTCATTCACTGCTCCCATGCACTGTGTTATTCACAATTTATCCCTGCTTTCATGCGTAACAATAGCATCAGCTGATAATATGCCAAACCAATGGAGTCTTATTTCATTCACTTAGGGGTAGCTTAAAGTCTTAACCGGTGCTTTTTTGGTTTTGGACTGAGGAAGTAGGGTGGAGGGAAGGCTGGATTTTACTATTCACATGCTTTCTTTTGTATAGGCGATGGAGCATTAGCAGAGACTGAGATGCACGTATTTTTTGAAAGTAAAAAAATTAACATACATAATCCAAGGAGACAACACAATAACTTGAATAGCATCCATTCACACAGAAAACTGAGTAAAAATAATCTGTCTATACTGTAGATATTCTCTGCCTCCGTCTGTATATGGCCTTTCTATAAATGGCTAATACACCGGCTCCTGTTGCG
The DNA here is from genome assembly GCF_000699105.1 of Pygoscelis adeliae. Lineage (NCBI taxonomy): Eukaryota > Metazoa > Chordata > Aves > Sphenisciformes > Spheniscidae > Pygoscelis > Pygoscelis adeliae. The sequence goes on along the minus strand of NW_008824996.1, from coordinate 889,676 downwards.
CTTCTCCAACATCTCATGGCAGAGAGAAAACTTTACTGTTTGTCTTTCAGCTGTCTCACCAAAACAGCCTGCAGACAGCTCCATACTTTCAACACGATTAGAAGATGCCTGACAATACCACTGCGGTTTTAAGGTGATTTGACCAAACGGTACCAGAAGAAACATCCATAAACAAGGTGTGCAGCTGCCCAAGGTACAGGTGCTAATACATCTCATAATCCTGGTCTCCACCAGGATATAAACATGACAAATTACAAAATAAATTGCCATGAAGCTTCCTTTGAATGCATAATTTACAGTTGAAGAATTCAACCTTTGGTCATTCACACTGGCAGCTGCTACTCTCAGCCCTCACTGTATGAATCAAGTCAGGACTGAAATGTCTCACGTTACTGCCTGCCACCACAAGAAGGACTCAAATCCAGAGGCACGAAATTCCTAACAAGGAGGGTCATGAGAGTTTCTGCTATTCTACTGTATATTTTACATTAAATTTTCCACCTCAATTTATTCATCTTTGGTGAGACAAGAGGTCGCTGGTAACGTTTCACTAATTCTCATTGGTCACCAAGTTGGCATATACAGCTGACAAAATACATAGTTGCGCTTTTTTCCCCCTTTTTTCTTTCCTTTCCCCTCTTTTAAACATAAACCAAAAAACATTACCTTTGTATTACGCAAGCAATCCCTTTCCTGCACAGTCTAGAGCTGTAGGCCTTCCATCAGTCTTTTTCACCACACTTTTAAAGCCACTTCAACGTTAAGGAGCTCCATAACTGCATGGCAACTGGCTGGCTGCCATCCAGCTGCAAAACAAACGACCCTTATATTGACATTAGAGGTTCCTTGATCATATTCAATAAAGCACCTTTGATGTTAGCACCGTTGGCTAATATCATCTTACAGGGTCTTGGGGGACAGCTTATCTAGACTGTAAGACAGATCATAAAGCCAGAAAGGACCCTCTAGTGTTAGAATAAAACGAAGTTCGCGTCTTGTGAGGTAAGAATAGTATTTATAGGTGAGAAAATGTCAAAATACCCACATCATCTATGATTCACTGTTTTTTGCGTAACATTTGGTGAACCACAGATCCCACCTTGTCTAACAAACACCAAGTTGTTTTCTCTTGTTATCCAGCCTTAACAGAGAAGTCCCCATGGGACACTAAACAACCAGCCGTGCTTGGGTGCCTTTCTGTCACTCCATATCCTCCTGACTGTCACCCCATATCCTCCTGACCTGCCTTTGCTATAGCCAGGCAGCTGCCTCTTTCTTCCCCTTTCTGGCATGCTCTCAGAGCAAAGTCTGTCACCCTGCCCACAATGTGGGGCTTCAACTCTTGCCAGGCACAAAGCAAAACTTCTAGTGTTCTAGCACTGTGGGCTGTCGGGTTTAGCGACACCTCTTTAAGTACATGGAATTGTAAAAGCAGAGAGACTGACAGGCCTCCCCAAGGTTTCTGAAATAAAAGGTATGCTGGCCCAGGAAAAAAAAAGAAAGGTGCAATACGCAGTGCCTTGTTTTGGCATCCTCAGTGCTGGGGAATGACCTCTGGAAGGGCAGAAATCTTTCCACATCCTTTACTGAAATATGGAAGGTATTCCAGGTTTTGGTGGTGCTGGTTTTGGCTTTTTCTCCCTCCTGGTTCATTAGCTTGTGTGCCCAGCCCTGCAGTGGAAATCATCTCCACTGACAACTCGGTGATGTCATCATCTTTTCCTCTCACCTTCAGTTTTCTGCTCTGCTGTGGGAAATCCCCCAGGGGTACAGGCTTCTTGTCCTCTTTTTCAGCTACTGCAAAATTTCACCTTTCCCAGCCCTCTAGACCTGGAACAGCACCTGGCTAAATGTTGTGACCTGGAAGATCCCTTCCAGTACTAAGCTGGAGAAAACAACTTCCCTAACATACTAGCCATCTCATTTTAGTCTGGGCCAGGTCTGTTTATAAGCAGGTAAAATGACCCTACTGGAGAAAGCCAAAGTGTTGTGGTATCAGGCCTGCCTCCAGCATTGGCTAGCAATTGGCTACTGAAGTGTGTAAGTACCAGGCAGTCACACAACAATAGTTCTCCTATTATACTCTTCTAGCTTGCAATAACCAGAGGTTTATTAGCTCACAGATCTCTAAAAACTTATCTTCCCTCCTTTTTTAAAAATAGAGGGAAAGGCAGAAAAAGGCTATCGCAGATCACTTATATGAGAAAATAAAACGTTCTATTTCATTTTTGTGAAACGGCACAGACACAGATAGAGATCATCTTCATCATCAACTATTAAATGCTGGATTATGCTCTCGTATTGCCCTGACTTATTCAGCAAGGCGTAGTCATTCTATGTCATTATACCTAGCCCCATATGAAATAGTTGACGTTATTCTATTGCTTGGGCCAGCTCCTCCCTCTTTCTCCTCCTCTGTCCCCCCAGCTCAAGGACTGCTGCCTCTTCACTCCCACCACCCATCCACGTTCAGTGATATTTTCACCTTAGGCTCAGCACCTCGTGCACACGCAGGTCTGCTATACCTCCTGCTCCGGGAACACCGATAGCACAACGCTGTCCGCTTCGGAACACCGGTGAGAAAAACCCTTAGCCCTGCAAGCTCTGAAATATGGCTCACTCCATCTTATGTCACAAAGACACTAGAAATGGACTTTCAATAATAAAAATATTTCCTTATAAATCTGCACACTGGGAGGAACACCTGTATGTTTATTTACCAACTTCCTAGATGAAACATTCAGCCTAACTGATTTGATGCCATAAGGCAGATATTATATACTAAATAACAGATGTATACACTTCCTTCAGACATGAAGTGTTCAGGTTATCACATTGCATCAAACCAACATCCAAACAGTCTCATGAAATTATCTTAACAGTGAGGAATTTCCCAGTGCCACAGCCTCAAAAAGAAACAATATCTCTGATTTCTGCATTTTTGTATCATTGTGCTCCTTTTCCAGCTACATTCTTCAGGTGAACATGTTTGTGTGAGTTATTTTATGTTCACTTCAGTAAGACCTTCTTAAAATGTCATGTTTTCTTTGAAATAGAAAACTGCAAAATAACATAATCAGAATAAACTGTGACCATACTACGATTAAAAATATTTTTAACAGAAAAAAAATCCCATAAATGAATAAAATTTATAATTTGTGAAAACTGATTAGCTACTCAATTCCACAAAGAAGTTGAGTGTAAGATCACCCAAATGTTTTATACCATGACTATGACTCAGCTGCCTTTTAGCAGTGTGCATTCATTAAATCATTAAAAGCTGTCAGTTCTTATTAAAATTCATTTGTATTTTTTTTTAAACAAAGGAATAAAAAACTGCCTGAGATGTAAAAGAAAGTTTCTTTAGAAGAGGAAAGGAGATGTTAAGAGTAGCCAGCAAATTATATTGGTGAAAAGAAAAACAAACAGTACACCCAACAGTGTTATGTCAACTCTATAAATTAATTTTAACCACCCTTTCCAAATATTCACTTTAGATGTGACTACTCGAGAGGAATTAATTCAGTTGAATGTTCTCAATAACTCAATACTGGGGTGTTGTTTCGTTTTAAAAAATTAATCTTCCTATACTGCATCCATGTCCCCTTGGCAATCAGTTCCATGAAAGAGTCTACAAGCCTTATAAGCACAAATAGTTATGGAAGGCAAGTTCAAAGGCACATGTGTAAGTATTCAAGGAAAGCATTCAGTTTCAGGCAAAAATATTTGCAACACAAGTACTTATCCACTTGAAGAACAGAAGCTAACCACATAGATTAGCTGACCATCCTAACTCCAACAGCACACACCAATTGCTTGCACAGAACACCTGATGGTGTTAATTCAGACAGACAAGATATTGCTCCCAAACAACTCTAATACTCCCCAAAAAATCAATATATTTTGGTAAGCAGTTTTCTGAGCATTAGAAAACACTTTCGGTAGGGAAGATAACCCTCAGAAGAAGGGAGAGAGGGTTGTCGTGGAGCTGTAGTGGGAAAAAAGGCATAAAGAACAGGAACCCCTGGAATTGCAATTTTCATTATATTTAAGAAGGGGTAGAGAGGCATAAAAAAGGGGAAAACCCCATGACAGTATCAAATTGCCTGGACCTGCAATAATCATTAATGATTTTAACTGTAAAAAAAAAAAAATCACATGTACAAAATAATTATGTCTCTAACAGTTGGTCCCCTTTCTAAACGAAATCAGGGGTAAATAAATTGCATAGCTTAAAGAACATTGATTACTACTCCTAATTGTGAAAGTTCATTACAGATCCAAATAAAGAGCTGAAATGTCCAAAGAACCCAAAGAAAGGTACTTGCAAAGACAGCCAGTTTCCAGGTGAGCCAGTGTGACTTTGAAAGAGTTGAAGTCCTGATACTTCTAAATAACTTAATAGATTTGAGTTGAGCCAAAATAGAGCAACTAGTGTGCTTTCAACATTGGATGAATAAAATTAGATCTTTTGAAAACGCTTTAAATGTTTCCTGCATTTTGCCAAATTCTAAATCTGATTTCTAGTATATAATGAGCTAATATTTTAAAAATTCTGGCTTTACACATCTGAGCTCCACTGCTGCTAAGACAGAATGAAAACAAAAGGACCTTCCTCATGTTAGATAGGATTTGGATAAAGGGTTAGGAGCAGAAAAATCAAAAAAAGTTAGTAAAATGAGATAACCACATTTTAAGCATTACTGTTCCAGGAAATTCAGAGGTGTCTCTAGCTTATACGACACTTGTCTTTCATCACAGGTATTACATGTTGAGGCTAAGATGCCTACCTTCATTTTCCTATTAAAGTCTTTACAATTTGTATTTATTTATAATATTTTTCTTTCATTTGCTTTCAATAATCCTATAAAATCGAAGGGACACTAGTGATTGTGCATATTGCTTATGTCTGACAAACATTAATACACAAAAAAATAGATGGTATTTATTGAAAAACTGGATGTATAGGAGAAAATTTTAAGAACTAGAAAGATTTGCAGTCTGGACATTTAGTTCTTCACAATTTGTGAACCAGTGAAGTCCCTTTTTAGAGTTACAAGTTAATATGACAGTCACATTTATGTTTACAAACTGCACTTAAATATGAAATGCTAAATAACGTTATTAATGGAATTTTAAAAGGTAGCACACTTGTGTTCATTAATATAACTACATTAAAGGTGAGATTTTTGCTTCTTCAGTGCAAGACAACTTTTTGGTTCACATCATAAAAAACTGAAGCCAAACAACCTGGGTTTTCTTTTCAAACCTACCATATGTTTTCCTAAAATAACAAATTTAACCTTCAAAGATGCGTATGGCATAAAAGAGGCAGTCAACTGGTAGTTTACTTTGCTTTTTATAGCCACATTACTCTTTATTTTCACTGAACAAGGCCACACATGCTATTTTAAAGTCTGATGACTCTGGCCTTTTTAGTGTAAACCCTCAGCCCCTCCCTGCCTCCTCCCCAAATCCTCAGACTGTCTGGTGACTTGAACAAAGTATTGTTTTTTCTGCGCAAGCGTCTCTCTCCTAAGTCAACAGCTATATACTGATCCAAGCACCGCAGCCCAGCCTATACCCTGGTGAAGGTAGCTTGTCATTTCCTGTCACAGGATACCCTTCTAAATTACCCTTTTCTTTTTAAGAGTTCAGCAAATCATGTTTCAAGAAATAACCATTTGTATTTCCTTTCTGATTTAACATGTTAAAAATAAACACCAGCCATCCTTCTTGTTAAATCCAGAGCCAGATGAGGGTACTGCAGATCGAAAATAAACATAAAATTATTTCTTCTCCCAGCTATAACAACTCACATTTGAAGTTAAAAAAGCAAGCAATGTCTAGGCTGGGTACTTTTAAAGATATATAGAAAAGCAGAAAAGGGATGTGAAGAAATTGCAGCGAACTATTTCCCCTATTTTAAGATTTTATGTTGGAGCATGCATTCTTGATTGATAAAAAACAAATGTCCACAAGAATGCTTAATATACCTCGGATTTAAGCTTTAGTAATCTGAAAGGTGTTGAAAGTAATAGTAGTTAAAGTTACAGGCGTTCACACCAAAAGGTTTTGCCTTGGAGTTCACAAGGTTTTAGACTCAGATGAGGAATTGCCACATATGCTCTACAGTTTTCACAATTCTCATCTCAGAGGAAAAGTTACAGCCTCAAATTCCATGCAACGAAATTGAGAATGGAAGTCTGTGAAAAAGTTGAGTAGCCAAACCAAAATGTTTTAAGCAATAATAGATTTAAGCCAAATTGTAATAAAATATTTTATTTGATTTGCAAATTGACTAACCTTTATTAAAACTTCATTTTGATTATGGACAGTTTCAAACTATAAATGTCTTTTTTAAGCCAAAAGTCTGAAAATATTTACTCTTCCAAAAAGGTCATTGTTTTCTTACCGCGAATCAGCTTTCTTTCACATTTTCCTTGACGGTGAAGTCAGGATACCTCTCGATCCATCTTATTTCCAATTCACAGGCCACTAACAATGCCAGCTTGCTGGAAGACAGCTGGGTAGTGTGCTACCTGGCTGGGCAGGCTCAACTGTAGGGGAGCAGGCTGAACTTGCCAGGATACGGGCTGGCCCGTGCCACATGGGTCGATGTGCAAACATTGATTTAGGACACACGCTCACCCAGAAAAGACATCTTATACAATCCTAAAAGCCTTGGCGTGGCAAATTAAGGACTTCAGTGCGACTTCCCTATCCCTACAACTTTGGTCATGCAAATAGGCCAACATGTTTAGCCTCTTACGTGTGAGCAATCCTATTTATTTCCAAAGTTAAGCACATGCAGATTCTGTTTCACCAATTTCCATACATGGTTAATTTTATGTCTGTCAAGATAATTTTAGACATATTTAAGGTTTAAATCAAAGTAAGTCATTAGTAATCATCCACCCAAAATTACAGCTTTAAAATATTTATGTTCTGAGGATTAAAACAAAACCACAAAGTGTTCAAAGTTCTCCCACTTCTTAACTCTAACCAATGCTGCAAAAATAGTAATAGTCAAAGGTCTTTTTTTGTCTACTAGCATCCCTAATTTCTGAACTTTATTTTTTTATATCTGTTTTATATTGAACTTTCACTACACTTGAGATTCAAATGTGGTGGTGGGACTAAACAAATGGTCATTCTTCCTTCTCTAAATCATAAGGTAAAATATTGATTCTGCATATCTTCTTCTGTACTTTTTATTCCCTTTTTGGTGGAAAAAAGGACAGTAAGAGTTCAAGACCCCTCTACAATCTAATTCAGCATGACAGCATCAACATAAAAAGCAAAATGTCTCATGCCAATACAAATACATGCATACATTTTAAAACAAGGATGTTCTGCACTGTGCCTAATGTACCTCATTAGTTCATCTAAATTTTACTGTTAAACCTGCTTTAGTGTTTTGGTCAGTTTCTGAGGTTTCTAACAAGGTCCTCCATCGCAAGAGTGGATTTTTTTTTTTTTTCTTAAATTTGTTGAAGGTTATTGAACATTACTCTGAGTGTGGAAGATTCCATTTTAGAGAAGCACACAGACAATTTTCCAAAAGTAAGCAAAAGCATGGCTTTGCCACATGTTGATTAAGGTTAAGGAAATCTGCAAACGTCCTAAAATCAGACCATGAATACGGTTGTGTTTTCCGCCTTTACTGGATCTGTCTAGGTCTCACACATGACAGATCTTCATTACATTGGCTATTCCTTCATTATTAATGAACGCTCCGGATTTATCCCCTTTTTTGTATAAGAGAGGCTCATGAACTTGCGGGGGCTGCTTTTCTTCTCTGAGGTAACCACGGTCATTATTCGCACACTCAAGGGAGTAATGCAGTGCCCTGTGTACTTACTGCCTTTGCTTATGTTTGGTAGTGTTGGGATTGCAGTAAAAGCATTATTGCTGCAACACTAAACTCAGTTAGCATAGGAAAACGTGATCATTGGTGTTTCTTTCATTACAACGTGAAAGAAAAGCTTCAGGGTAAAATATAGCTTTTCCATTAAGCTCCTTTTCCAACTATAGAAAAATGATGCTATAAAAACTAGAGTGGCTTTTGCTAATTCAGTGGCTGTTAATTTACAATCAGATCAAAAGGTAAGATTAGGTGTTTGAACTTTCTCTTTCCCCACTGCTGTATTTTAACTAATTCCATCAAACAAAATGTCAACCTTACTTTCTTTAAACAAAACTCATAACTCACTAAAAGAAAAGTTGAGTAGTTTTCTATTTGGATCCAAAGTACAATAAGGTCAGTAAAAATACTCTCATTAAGTTTAAACAGGCTCTGGCTCACGCATTTTTATGGTAATAAATGGACAACCAGGAAAGATGTATGTCAACATTTATCATGTTAACATGTGGATATCAATGACTTGGAATACAAACAAGAGGCATTACAGTATTTCACTGAAGGGACTAATAGCTATTGAAGTTCTTAATTGATTTGATGAGGGGCCCGCATTTTTTAAACTCAGAAAACCTAAACAGATGAAAATCCTGTTGTAATACATATGGATGAATAAGGACTTAAACTCAGAATAATTGCAAACAGAGACATTCATAGGCACCTCGTATTTCACCTTTATCTTTAACTGCACAAACCCTAAATGTTCTGCCAGTTGTTTCTGCCCTTCTCTGTCCCTCCCCTTCCACGTCCTCAGCTTTTCTTCTACACCAGAAGTCAAGCATTAATTCCAATATGGGTTAATAAGTGAAAAGTCATAAATTTGTTTTTTTTGAAAATTAATGCCAAACAAAATCAATTTGGGTTGCAGTCAATTTTTAAATATTAAAAGATTTAGCTTTGATTCTGAGCATATTTTAGCTTTAATTTTTAATTTCTTCAAGTGAGAATTTTGTGAGAATGTTTTAGTCAAATAAAAAACTTGAGGTGGTCCTTAATTTTAGATCATGAAAAATGCCTTTGACTTTAATAAAATCCCACATGCAATTAAGACAATTACTGTGCGTTACACATCCTAGACTGTTCATCACAAAGTTTCATCCTAGTACTGCATGTCCACAGTATAAGCCACTTACACATGTCGGCATGTCAGGTTACTGTTGGTTATTTTTCTTTGCTCATGCATGCAATTAATTAGTATTTTAAAATTAGTGCAATCTTAATTGTAATCATGTAACATTTACCACACTTATTTTAAAGCCAAAGAAGCTGCCAATGCAATGATAATGAATGCCTTCTAGTGTGACTAAAATAATTTCTGAAATTCTGGAACGTGCATTAATGGGTATCACTGTGGCTGGCATAAGATGGCTAGAGAAGCCAGCTAGAACGAGCAGAGGCTTGGACTACAACAACTAGCAGTGTTTGCCATAGACTAATTCACCTGCTGCTAGCCCCATACCAATAAAAATCACTAACAGGGTAGCTAGACTTTCAAATCCATAGTGCTTCTGCGTAATCCCCTCTTGCACTGCCAGCAGCGTGCAAAATAAATAAATAAAAAGCTTACCATGCTTAATGCTAGTCAGGTGAAAAAGGATGCAAAGGAGTGGAAGGGCAGAATCAAACCGCTTTAGACTTCAGGAAGTTACCTACAATTTGCAAAGTGAACTCTATTTCAATTGTTTTTTAAATTTATTCTTAAGGAAAAAAACAAGCTGTCAGTGTGCTCCTCTTCAAAGAGGTCCCAGAAAGCACATAAACACTTGCTCAAAAGCCTTCACTCACTGTTGTCCCGATTTCCCTTTCCTGTCACATTCGTTTTGTACCTCTCCTCCATTTTTCAGGCCTCCCACTTTTCCTTTTTTATGGCTGTAAACCTTCAATGTCCCGATATTTTCTTCCTAGTCATCACCCTTTTCTACTGAGAGGTTTCTCATTACCTCTAAGGCTCACTCTTTGCACAGACAGCTTCTGCGCTGTCCCCCCAACCCCAGTGCCAGTCAACTGTGCTAAATCCAGACATTCCAGATGCCACAGATACTTGTCCATTACATTATCTCCCTTCAGCCCATCTGCTAAAATCAAATTTGCTGGATCGGGGACTAAACAAATGCTTCCCCTTCCCTGGCCTCTGGTAGCACTAAGCCAGCTTAGGGTCAGTAATAACAGCAGAACTTTGAACTCAGGACTTTTGGTTTTGCCTGAATATGACCAGCTCAACAAATTAAAATTAAATTAACAAATGAGCTCTCCTGACATGTTAAACACTGTTACGTTGTTGAAAAATATTTCCAAAAACTCATCTTCGCACTGTTTTAGGACCTAAAAGGCCTAATGTTCAAGCCCTAGAATGGAATCAGAACTTGTTAACAAATAAATAGTAGCAGTAAGTATTTATCAATGCAGTCATCTTTGTAGTCCTCAATAACCACACTGCTATTTTGTATACACATGCACTGCATACCATCTGCTGATGTTTATTTTAATTCACCAGGAAAGGCCTGTGTTTAAGTTGGAATTTAAGTGACAGGATCAGAACAAAAGGAAAAGGGCAGCAGAATAAACTGAATAAATTCCAAATATGACTTGTAAAGGCAGACAATATAAAAGCTATAATCTTAGTTTAATCCCCACACTTTTTAAACATAGTAATTACTAGACATCTGCTGGTAACACAGCCTTGCTATTGGATAACCTTAATTACCCTGTAATATTTCCTGACACTCCCCAAAATATGCCCTATGGATAATAATTCATTCACGGTTCAGCCCCATTATTAGCTACTAATTCAAACAATCAAGACAAAGACAACGAACAGATGACCTTGAACAATTACCCACTCACTGAACAGAATTTATTTCATGCTTTTCAAAGACTTTACTGCTTTCCTGGCTTCATGAGCAGCACTCAAAAAATAACAAAATGCAAGCAAGAAAAGAGCTGCAGAATAAAAGGAGATTTGCTGGGGTACCCCAGCTCCCTTAAACATCATTTGCTTGCATTAACAACATAATGGCTACCGCAATATATTTCATTTTCTAAGATTAAATAGGGACCTAGACAGACTAGGCGAAAAACCCAATACAATTGTTTTATTAGACAGGATTTGTAAGCTGTTCAATTATCTGCAAGAAAAGTATTGGGAAACTTGGAATTAAAAAAAAGAATTAAATGCTCATAGGCAAAATGAATGGAATCCATGCAACTGTTGCAGAAGCAGATACAATATCACTGACTTCAGTGCTGAAGCAGAGGGCTGCAAATGTCTGAGGCTTCTCTGTGGGTTGCCCAGGAAATATTTCAAGCCGCAGATCACACTTTGTCCTCACTTGAGCTGCCATAACATAAAATCAAGTGCATAAGATGGACCGTTATTGCCCAATAAACCTAATCTCTACTACTTTGGATGATTACTTGTCTTATTTATTTTGAGAAATTATTGTTGTAATGAACATGAAAGGGGATATGGTTTTTTAAATTATTATTACCGCAATCAGTTTTTGGACATTTTGTTTTCAGATTAGGATAAGGAGAAGGTACACCGAGGAGTGTAAAAAGTTGTCCTTTTCTCCGTACCTCAGTTCATTCACTCTTTGAGAGTCTAGGAGGTCCCTTGCAGTCCATCTGAAAGTCAAAACATTTAGGTTCAGCTGGAAATAGGACTAGAATTACTGAACTGGTAGGAAAATAAGATTGAAGCAAAATATAGGAAAAAAAGAAAATGTAAATGGAAAGTCAAAGTCAAAATGAAATCATTGTTTTCTGAAGTGGTTCTGAGAATGACATTGTCATTGTAGGAATATGGGTGAATTTCTTAAACACCTGTAAAAGTGAATGGCAGAAAGAAGATATTATAAATAAAATAAAAGCATAGAAAGACAGATGCTACAAAATTTCCCCATGCCAAAATCAGAACTATGATAAAAAAATAGCTTCTAAATCCTATTTATTTATTTAATGCACTAATCACAATGACTTTAAAGATGAGATTTTTTAATGTAAAGTTCCTAAGAATGAACAACCTTGTGAAGTTTAGGACAGGATAGTTAGTCCTAGTTCCAGCCAGACAATCAGAAAGCCACAGGTAAAAGGACAACTATAGTTCTCCTTGATCTTAAAAGGTATGCAGTCTGCAAATATAAAGCACTCCAGGAAAGGTGGAGTGGAAAAGGATTTTCTTCTCCAATGGAAAGCACGAGACTCCAATATCTTAAAAGAAAAATATTTGTGTCAACATGGCTTTATACACTACTTCAGGCTTCTCGTTGAAGCTATGCTATCTGAGCATGCTTTGCTTATCAAGAGTGCCTCATAAAACTTCTAAAATTTAAAAGTCCACCTCCCAGAAATGAGGTATACGAGACGAAATTTCTCTTCTAGTTCTAAGCAGACTTTTTCCCAACTTTTCCACTACCCATCTGAACATCGTCTTCAAGGATGGCATTGAAGTGTTAGCGCATCTCCCTGTAGTGTTGTACTTTTCTAGTGTAGCAACTGTAAGAGTGACTCCATGAAATCCTCACATCTTTCCAAAAGATAGTTTTGGAAGCATTTTCAGTAGCAATATACTGGATTAACTTTGGTATAGTCTCTTCTGGCCTCAAAATTCATTAATTATATCAACATTCCTCCTTAACTTCTTTTCTTTTGGTCATTACATGATCCACAATCCAACATTTGGGATTTTCATTAGGAAGTACATTTTTTATATCTAGAAATTCTCTAGAAATGGACATTTGACATTTCCTTTCCCAGATCAAGAGTAGCCTCTCAGGTCATCATAATCAAGCATCTAGGAAATAGATTTGTTATCAAGCCTTCGTAAGAACAGTATGCTCTGTTTATGTTTCAAAAATTCACTCATGTAATGTATTGTCAACATAAAATATTTTCCTGTGGATAAGCCAACAAAATAATCTCTTGGCCACGGGTCAGGAATGGCCTTTTCTAATGCATAAATATTCAAATTATTATTTTTGAGGGGAAAGTTTGAAGTACACTTGTTATTAATTTCTATACAGACCAAATTAATGCAACTTGCCTGAAGCTCATGTCCTTGTTCATCCAGGAACTGAAATGTCATGTACAGCAAGATAGTCTTGTCTTCTAATTAATGTGGTCATGAAACAAATGAAACACAATATGCAAATAAGAGCTATCATGATTAAATAAAATGCTGTCCCTCCAGGAACAAAACACTCAAAATAAACTAGTTTGATATAGTTGGTTTTGAAAGGCCCATCTGTTAAAACTGAAAGTATTTTGCTTAAATTACATCTGGTTACTAATAGGTACTGTTTCAATTATTTCAGGGAAACTTAAAAGACAAAAGTTTTTGCTAAAGTTCAGGTCCAGAATGAACAGCATAACTGGGTTCTCGTTTGTTTAATCTTACATGTTGGGCCAAGCTCAAAATTAAATTCACATTTCTGTTCATATCTGAAAAGCCTCCTAGAAAGTCAATATGAATCTAGATAATTTCTCTTCATGAATGTTACACAGCCAAAAGACATACTAAAGAATATAGAACCTCATTTTTAACCTCTTAATCTTATGATTGCTACAGAACGCCATAAAGCCAGCACAAAACAACCAAACTTATTTACAGAGGGAAGGGTCCTTACAAAAATATGATTCTAAGAAAAATTACTGGTTTGCATCAGTGGTTCCATTATCATTTAGCATGTTTGACCTAATCTCCTGGAGCACACAATAGTGAGCGAGTGTCTTGCATCATTATTTTAGAAAATATCTATTTATTAAATGAATGTTAGAAATAGGACAGAAAAGTGACCAGATTCACTAACAAGAATTCTGATTCAAGCATTTCTTTAGTCAACTAGTTCAACAGGGGATGGTGTCCCCTTTCAGACTGGAGAGGGTCAAGCTGGTTACTAACATCTTCATAGCAGAAATCAGACCTTCCTCATTATCCAATGGGAGTTTTGACAATGGATCTACAACAAGTTTCATCTACTGGACCCTTCTGGGGTGGGACACCACATCCCAGAGTCAGTAATTTCCTGTTCCTAGTTAAACCTTCACAGACAATGGCTCCTTTATCCTGTGACCCCGGAAGTTTTTATGTTTTTTAAAATATTCCATTCCAGTGATCTCTTTCAAAATGAAAACCAGGCAATGGAGAAGGTGACTATTTTCTCCAGAAAACCCAGAGAGCCAGGGCACTTGCCTGACATGTAGGAAACCAACATTTCCTGGAAAGAATCAGGTACAACAAGACCTGGCATGCAACTTTCTCTGTTGTAAGCAATTGTTCTGACCACCAAACTGTGTTCTTAATAGTTTTGTCCGTCTGGACACAATGATCTTTTCCAATACAATCTCCATCAAAACTGTAATACTCCCGTGGGAAGTTTTAACGTCAAGTTATTGGTACTTTTCAGTAACAAATATTTCTGTTGAACTTGATATTTCAAATGAGAATATGAAGCGTAAAGCCCCTTGGGAAGTTACAGATACAGAAAGCAGTGTTATTAAAGCGATAAATAATTCATCATCTGTATAGGCAAAGATGATATTCTGCCAGAGTAGACCTTTTAGATGCAGGAGAGCTGTCCAGACCCAGAAAGGACTTTGAGAGCAGCAGAATTTTATTTCTTCTCAGCTGCACTGATAAGCAATCAAGGCTTCAGACCTACTAAGGCCTAATCCACACAACTCAGTGGAACTTCAATTGCTACCACCTGCTTTTAATTTCTTGTTTTTTCCCAGCTCCCCTTCACATGAAAGCTGCTTTTTCTTTCTTAGACTGAATGCTTTTTCCTGCTTATGTTTTCTCTCTCCTTCCTGGAGTCATGACTGTCTGCTTTTATCTTCAGTGTAGTCAATTCCTAGTCTATACCTAGGACTTTGACTACAATGTATTTTTTTTAATGGAAATAAACAAACCTGCCTGCTTTTTCGCTTCTTTGTGCTTCCAATACCTCCTCTATGCTGCCCAGTTCCTTCTTCCTCTTTTCTTGCCTTAATCTCTACTCATATCCTGCAAAATTCATTTGCTAGATCATGTACACCTTTATTCCTTATTATCTTTCTCTCCCTACCTTTATTTTCATACACTGTCTTCAATGTCTAAATTTGTTTTAGATTGCAAAGCTTTAAGGATTATTTTTCCCCAAATAATACTTTAATTCCTTAGCATTATAATGAAGGAAAATGTTTGGTGGTTTGAAATTAGCAAAGATCATCCCACCTTCTGAATGGTGGATACCAACTTGAATCATACAATCTTTTCTCTCTGAAGCTGAGTGCTAAATTCCTGAAGCACACTGAGAACTTGCATCTTTTATTTTGCCACAAACGTATTGCATCAGTCTGTTTTCTAGTTTCCTATTTGATGTGAAATGTCCTGTATACTGAACATTCTTAATTTTAACCTACTGCAGTCTCACTTGAAATATTTCTTCTTGATGATTTTTACATCTGTTCACTACAATATAACCTGTACCACTGCAAGGGACAGAAATCATCATTGTCACATTTTTATTCCGTATATTTTCTATGTGAAGTAGAAATTATAACCATGTGTAAGAAGCCATTGTTGGTATAAGGAGGCAGTTTTAGCAAAAACGATGGTTTTTCCATTGCTATGTTGCCCACTGAAGCTCAAACATTGTCTGGCAACTATCCTCAAGGGCAATTGTCTGGCCAACTTAGCAGTGGGCCCCCTGCCATCCTAACAGATGGGCACCAAGTGTAAGTAGCCATAAGACCATATAAGTGCATTTAGTGTGAAACTTGGGGCATAATTCCCAGCCTTGATCACCATATGGCTTTTCCATACTGAGTTTGTGATAAATGGGATGTGCAGTGCTAACCTAACTTTGAACATGAACAACATTAAGGAAAATAATGAGAATAGCTCCCACGATGTGATAAGCAGGGGCTAAGTTTGGAATTAGCAGGAGCAGTAGAAGAGTAGGATTATTATACATCAACGTCTTCCCCACACTTTTATTTCTGTAGATCCACTAAGCTTTCCATGACAAACTCAACTTCTGAAAAACAAGGAAATCGGCTTTCTCCATACTCCTTTTACTCTAAAGAGAATGCAAAATTATGAAAGCCAGTGCCTTCAAGAAAAAACCTTGAATTGATTCACTTAGTCTTGTAATTGAACTGAATCTACGTTTCACAGTAACTTCAATATTGAATTCTGCAGGGGAGTTTTACAAAAGAGGCTCAGGATTTCACAGAACCATGTACCATACGTGTATTAATGCTTTTACTCTGTGTTCTTACTGGATATGGAAAGCATTTCACATCCCCCCAGCACACATTGTTTCAGACAACTGCCATACCCGATCTAATGCTCAAGGAAAAAGGAACCTATGAGTATGTTTGTGGCCACCATCTTTATTCCAAGTAATTACAAGTAGTACATGCCTCAGTGCCTGTGGAGTTTAGTTATTGCAGCAAACTTCATTTGAGTTTGTTAACAGAAAGGACTGAAAACAAACAGTAAATACTGAAATAGGGATTTAGTTCCCGGAATGTGAATCTTTTAAAAATTCATACATTGGTTGTATTTTTAGACAGCACTTCTGAGTTTTAGTTACTGTCAACAAAAATGCTCCTTGTGACCTTTAAAGAGTGAAAATAATCTAATTTTATCAAGTCTTGAGAAAAGTATGAGAACTCTGATAAAACATTCATCTAGATTTAAGAGTTCAAGTAGGAAATCATATGAAAAGAATTTATCTGGTTATGTTCTTGCCTTTTCTCTCTATCAAACTTTAGGGTGGAGTTCATGGTTGCTTTACACCAATCTAAAACCATGCTAGCAAAAGGAGAAGTCCCACCTCTCCCATCCCCAGCTACATATTTCTACTGGGAAGGGAAATGCTGCCTTTCAGTGAAGCATGATTTGAGTAGTTTAAGGTATTTACAGAACCACTGACTTAGGTAAAAAAAGAGGAAGGCTTAATCTGGTACACACTAATACAGATTTTGCTAGAAAGAGTTACAGCTGTGCAGCTAAAGGTCTAACACAATATATCTCTCTAGGTTCAGTTTCTAGATCTGAAAGAGCAACACCTTTCATGAATACTCATTTGAATTTACTTGCTTTCCAACAGTATTCAAATAATCAACTCTGCTGGTATGAACACTTGCAGAAAGCAAATGTCAAAGTTGCTTATGTGAGCTTTTCTGGAAGCACAATTTAAATCTGGGTCTCCAAGAATTTCAGTTGAAAAGTTTATCTAATTAGGAAGAGAGATAACTGACAGGCAGTATTTCATCAGAATTCTGAAGCAACCGTAATAGAGAACCAAACACAGTCACGCTTTTGGTTGACATATCTGAACCCTTTCTGAATTAACTTCCTACTACCTGAAAAAAAAGAAGAGTTAAATTACTGCCTATTTGTGTATTAGTTACTTAGGCTACCAATAGCTTTTTTTTCATATATGGTTACCTATGATTAGAGCCCACTATGTTAGTTTCCTCTTAAGAAGATTGGATCTTTTAGTTTTCTTTTTAACTATTAACATATGAAGTCTGAAGCTGAATCAGGTTATGTTTCAAAAATCAGGGAATTAACTAGGGAACATTAAATTGTATATTTTTGCAGACCTATGCATCGACAGGAGGCTTCAAATGCTTATTCAATAGTTGAACAGGTGAGAGAGAGACAAACCAAACATACCAATAGAACATGTCCTAGTCAGCATCGGAGTAGAATTAATAATGTAAAATCCCCTTGGAAATACAGAATCTACAACAAGTATTAGGAGATCAAATACACAACAGAGAGAATGTCTTTGTGCTTCAATTGTGGCTCTGTTGAGAAATGAATCTAAAAGTTGCACAGCTTCCTGTGCAACTTTATCTTTCAGAAACTTCCAGGTCCGATTCACTCAGTTTATCTGAAAAATATTTTTCTCAGTTGTCAGCCCTGCAAGACTGACCTTAAATATGAGAGTCAAAGCATGGGCTCCTTCTGATGAGTGCAACTATGAATGCAGCACTGAAAATCACAGTTGGAATCACCGTTATTCCCCTATCATGGTACAAATTACTCCATAATCTGTCCATCGTGAAGACTTAAATATGCCAGATTTGTAACACAGAAAGAACAACAACAAAGAAGGGCTTGAGTAAGATGAAACTAGACATGAATGAAGTAAAAATAAACAGCGAGAAATGCTTTAATAGGCATTTATCATCCTATAAAAGCAGAAATACTGTACTTCCAATAAAATTGAAATTACAAAAGTTAACTCTTTTGGTTACAGAGAGAGAGATACATTTTTATGACAAGACAAACCAAGAGTTTCATTTGTTTAAAGGCTCAGCTATTTGTCTGGATAGTGACATTAAAGAGGGTCTTTACAACAAGAGAAAAGTGCTCATCAGTCCACTGCTTCATGCCGTAAATCACAAGCTTGTGTGAGGCCAGGGCTGTGCACAAATTTCCCCAGTGGACAGCTGACTTGCAGAAGTTTCTGACATTGGCAATTATAAGAGCAGTGAAAGCCACATGCTCCTCGGCTACATTTACAGGGTTTCAGTTTCTTCACATTCTCCACTCAGCTGAGGTGTGCAGCTTCACTGCCAGCACAGGTTGTGATACAGAGCAACCCAGGAGGGACACAGCCCTCCATCTGCACCCTGTTAGTCATCTGCAAACCAGCGCAGCACACAGGCAGCTCTCTCCAACACCCATGTGGCCTCAGGGGTCCAAATCAGAATAAAAGGTACAAACCTACTACAGAAGTAAGTTACAAAGTATTGTGTGCATCTTGAAAGGAAATCAATTCTATTTTGTAGCAGGTACATTCAGAATACTAGCCACATTTTCAGAATTAAGAAGCAAACAACCCTTTGAGAGAAAGCAATACATCTTTGATTGAAATTGCATTGTATTCAAAACTATTAGAAACATATTTACAAAGCTGTAGCCATTGTAAAAGTCTCAAAAATGCCTTATTTCTGCTTGTGTTTGCTGGTGTGGTTTCAATCCTTGTCAGCCAAGACAGAAATGCGTTGTGATTTAAGCTTTCGACTGCTGGGATCCAGTCAATGGCCCAGCTAACACTGACTCTGGCTCCGCAGTTTGTTCTCACTCACGTCACAGCTGTACCGAGGGGCTCCCAAACGCTACTCTGCCGACCCCTGACAGAGACAGGAGCTGCGGCGCGGTGGGGCCCGCAGAGGCTGCGCTTGCCCGGCCGATGGCGGTGCTGGGCCCGGGGGTCTCCCTCCCCCTGCTGCCCCTTTCCCGGCACCAGCGGTTCACAGCAGCACAGCGTCCCCAAGGCACGCCAACACCCAAAATGCTGTAGGTTGCTACTACTCCTCATGGGTCCTCTGGTGCAAAACACAATTCAACCCTCATCAGCCTTTGCGAGCCCAAAAGAGATTCATGATGGAAAGAATAGAGGGATTCTGGTTTTTGTTAGTTTGTTTGTTTTACAGTATTCATCTCAAGTCATGGTTTGATGTAGAGTACTGAATAACCTGGTGTCCATAGTGATTTAGAACAGGAATGAAACTTTCTAAAGCCCTTTTGGAAAATTAATTTAAGAAAATATTTTTCCTGATTGGCTACCTTATAATAAATTTGCAATATTTTAAAATGCATCCAGATTTTTCTCTAATAACTCTTGCTGTAAAATGTTAACATTAAAGACACTGAATTCAGAAATAAATGCAATGGAAATAAGGTTTTTAAAAATTGTATTTCTATTTCAGGTCATCTTCTTCCCAAAATATTTTATTTTCTAAGATATCGATCATTTGTTTAAAATTGCAAACTGGACAGCATAGTGCCCCTTTCAGATTCCACTTTTATAATCCACAGAATCTTTGTGTTTAATCTTTTGTTAGACCCTAAAGTTCTTTGATGCATGCACATTATTTACTAGTGATTGCCACCACATGAAAAGGGTGTTAATCCTCTGCTAATTAACAACTTGTTGAGGTCAACGGGGGTCAGCACTTTACATTTTTGGATTTAGTGAATTTTTGGTTCATTGGAACTTCTTGTTCTCATCAGTTCAGCTATTCCATCATTTTTTTCTTGGTATATTTCGTTCCATGTCAGCAGTAGCATCCTCTTGCACCCTTAGCCCACTAAGAACATGCTAAAAGCTTTTGGTTTGACATGGGATTCAGTTTGCTCGTATTTTTTGAGTAGACATACTACCTACTCTACAACTACTTTGATTACAAAGCCTATTGCTTCATGCAGTTAAGGTGTTTTGTCTTAAGTCAAGAAATGGAGTTTCCATTGCTTTTGATAGTCATACTACATGTTTCATCGCATACAACATTCCTCAATAAAAATATAATGCAACACTTCCACAAAATCGTTAACAGATTATAAGAGATATAAGAAATTTTCCTATTGGTAGAAGAAAAAATTTGAAGGTCTTGCCACTTTCATTTATTCAGTAAGTAATATTTATTTATATAAATATTTCTTCATTACCTTATTGATCTGAAAACCAGCTTAGTTAACTCCAGATAATTTTAATTTCTTTCACCATTAACTTCACCGAGTGCAATGGCTTACATAGTTGAAATTTGACTAATCGGATTTCAAGAACAGATTTGTTTCTCTTTTCAACTCATATCAAGAATAAAAAAAAACGGTAGCTTTCTTTAGGGAAATGATACATGCCAAAAACGTTCTTATCTAAGCAACATTAACAAGACCTACCTTATTTTTTCATAGCATGTCAGTGAATTGTGCTTATTTTCTAAATGACCACGTAACAACCTTTCAGAGCACTGGTGAAATATAACTACGCTTGCCCTATCTGTGTATTTTCTTAAAAAGGTTCTGCAATTTGAGGAAAAGTAGATAGCAAGACAGTAGATGTTTTGTTTTGCCTTCAGTTCCCACAAACTGGAAAAGGTGCATGAGAAAAGGCATCATAGAAACAGGTTAATAAAACTTGATGGGGTTGGAGGAGAATATGAATGAAGAAAAAAATGGAAGGGCATCAAAACAGTCCATATCCATATTAGTAATTAAGAAACAGGTCTAGCCTTAGTAATCTTGCCAGCGAGTTCCATAGTCTTATCACACTGTGTGAAAAAACACTTCCTTCCTAAAGAATTTGATTTTTCTATCTTCAGATTAAGTTGAAGGCCTCTCTCATCCCTAGTGAGAGGGGCAAGGAACACAGGCATTCCCAATCTCTCTCCTCTACAAGCTTCACTACTTTGCAATTTTTTTTCCTCATGACCCATTTTAATTCTTCTGCTTTCTTAAATAATTAATCCTAATCTTTGCAGTCTCCTTCACCCAAACCCCCTGCATTTACTTAACTGTTTTCATCACTGTTTGAACACCCACATTTCTAAAATACCCTAACAAGGATGAGAAAATTCTCTTTGGAAACACTGTTTCTTAGTCTAGCTTAAAATTAAAAGAAACTGCTTAGAAAGGAAAAAAAAAAACAGCACAGCCCTCTGCCTGTCACTTGTAATCAGAAGTCCTTCAAAAATTCTTCAAAAAAATACAAAAACATCTAAAACTGAAGTGCAGACTTAGCCACACGTGTGTGTAGACACTGTGACTAATTACATGTTATGTAAACGGTATCTCACAGACAGCACTGTATAGGCGATAGACCATTAAGACAGTTTACAAAGGGAAGTGAGTGATCTTCCCCTTCTGAATCTTGATTAAAGGAAAAAAAAATAATTGTATAAATTGCTTGGTTTAAAACGATTTTGTTATCTGAAGCTCAGTAAAATCTCAGCACAACAGAGGTGATTCATGATCCAGGATATGCCTATTTTTTTGACAAACGAAATACCTCCAGGGTGCTGAAGTTCTGCAGCTCTTACTCAGCCATTTGAACGATGGGAGGATGAAGGTTTCCCTGAGGTACCCTTACATCATTACTGAGTGCACACCTTCGGCTCCTGTTACAACAAGGCACTGATTGTCTCCATAATTATTTGTGAAAGGTTATCTTGACTGTTGAGAAGAAGCAACTTCTGAGGTTCCATTTATGCAGATATATGTTAAAATGAAAATAGCTGAAGAAAGAACACTTGTCTGTATTTTCAGTATTCTCTTTCCAGAACTTTATTAAAGAATTTCCCCTTTTTATTAAATTATCAAAATCACTTTTTATTTGTTCTGCTATTCATTTGTAGCAATAGATTTTCATGCAGATAAACTATTAACTCACTTGAAAGTCAATTCTTTCCTTAGCCTATTAACCAAGTAAGGAATTTTAGTGTAAAATATTGGCATTAAAACAGTGCTATAATTTCAGCATTTGAAGAAGTTTCATTACTTGAGGAACTGAAGTATTTAGATAAAGTTAAATTAGGCCACAAGAAAATATATTTTTTAAAAAAGATGATGACCTAAATGGTGAATTGTGACAGCAGCCAAGTAAATAACTTAACAAGAAAAAGCTTTGCAGAATATTGATTTAATGCATCACTTAAGCAACAGAATATCTCAAACCCGCATTATCCATGCTCTATTTCCCTGTACCTTGGACAGTTTATCTATTCACCTCTCTCAAAGGAACAAGCACATATTTCTACATGAATTGTTTGTCTATGATGTACAGTTTTTAACAGTATGATAAAATTAATCTTTGTATAATTCTACTTTTGTGGAAGAGACGTTTATAGAAATTTTAGCATACTGGCATGAAAAAGCTACAAAAATTTAACCAAGGTATCATATACATTAATTATCATCTTTACTCTGTGAAAATGCGTCACTGCCAAATAAGGATTTTCACTATGTCAAAGGCCTGTAGACTGCATTTCAACTTCATTACACAGAGTTTCTAAAAAAAACATTAAAAGCATGCCAAAAATCTAATACAAAATTACACAGATCTTAAATTATGGCTTGAAATGTTACATTCAGGACAAAGACTGTAAAGGTAGTGCTGTCTCACAGAAGGAGGGACAAAAAGCAGGAAAAAGTACTTATTTTCATTTTTGTATTTTTTTTTTAAGAAACAAGTGAAAGAATATTTTTTTGTAACAGTCTCTTTTATTACCCAAAGTAAAGTCTGGTGCTGTAAAGATTATTTCAGCCAAGATTAGCCTTTATCAGCATTATGCCATTTATAATGCATGAATTACAGCTTGATGGCTAGAGAGGCATCCGATCTGAATTCTCTGATTTCCTCTCTGTGGCTATGGAGCTGGAGCTACTGCTGCCTGACTCCATGTCACCCAGCTGCCACGTCAGGTTCTGCACGTAGACAGGACTGTTTTCACAGCGTGCACTTAAATAGTTCTACTAAAGTCCTACATGAATGATGAATATTATGAATGAGGCCCTTTCCTACATGCCTGTCCTGAGGAAGCATTTAAACTGCCTTTTGTCCAATGGTTTTGGTTTTCCCTGATTAAGCACTCAATTTTATGGAAAATGGGCTAAGAAGATAGAGTTACTCAGCAGGTGGTACAGGAATTGCACAGGGTAACAGGAGCCCAAAGGAAACTATGATTTTCATAGCATTTTGCAAAAAACATGAACGGTCAGAACATTGTCCCCAGAACAGGGTTTGAATCACTATTTACTCATGACATCTTCAGTAATTTCCATCACTGTTACCTAGTCTCAAAGATATCTCAACCAGAGACCATCAAAGAATATGGAGGTAAAGTCAGTACTGATGAAATGAACCGCAGCTAAACTCCTTTTTAGCAACACCCATTTCACCAGTAGAAAAATGGTTTTAAATTTTCAGGTCTCTTTTCAGTCTTAGAGGAGGTGGCCACAAGGTCTTACTGATTTCCCTCCCTCCCTCCATGCTGTGGTAAAAGCTCCCGAGCTATTTGTAGCCTACCCTTTGTAATATCTGCAAAGCAGATTTAAGGAATTACAGAAGTTACCTCCTGGCCAGTTTTATTTATCTTTTACAGCTAAAGGATGCTCTAAGAGCATCGTTGGAGCCTATTTGACCACCCTTAGCGATCTCTCCAGCTGAGCAAGGCAGGGAATAAGACTCATCTGTTCACCTCATGTTGATTTGTCATTTGACATCTGTGTCAGAGCAACACCCTGTAAGAGCACACACTTTGATGCCACTGCAGCTTTATCTCTGTCAGAACTAGAGCTGGGTGGACTATTTACTGTGAATAATTTATTCAGCAGATTTCACCCTTTCTTCTGTTTAAGAGTTCTCTATACATGTCCTAATTAAAAGAGATAATTGGCTTAATACTCAAGCACTTCATTCTTACTTGTTCCCTTTGTCCAGAGGTGTCCTGAATAAAGGCAGGGGTGAAATCCTGGTGCCACTTAAGACACTGAAACCCACTCTCCTCCTTGATTTCACTAAGGTCAGGATCTCAGTCAAGGTCCCTCAAGCAAGAAACCTCCAGTTTAGATTGTGATATGCCACAAATGAGGTCCATAATTAAACAGTGGGAAGGAACAAAAAAAACAGAGTGAGGGACACAGTAATAGGATATTTAGATACCATCATGATGGCTCTCTAAAAAAAAAAAAACAAACCAGGATAGAGATTAAAGTAGAAGGACATTTAGAGGGGCTCAGGGTAGGATTTTATTCCCCTACAAGGATCAAACAAATATGTGAAAATACTTTGGTGACTGCAATTATTTGAACAAGTGCAGTTTGCATTGACTTCCCTCCTCTGCCCCCCCGCTTTCCTCCTCATGCCTACACCTTGTTCTTTAACCAAGATCAAAACCCTCTTGGTAAAGGATTTCATTGGTCTTTAGTGTATAGAAATTCAGTAATCAATACAGAATATATAATACAATATATAGTTAAAGATAAAATGTCATTACTGAAGTAGCAGTTCTGTTCAACTATATAACAATTTATTTCTGAAAGCATCTCTACCCTGTATGCACCT
This sequence comes from Pygoscelis adeliae, assembly GCF_000699105.1. NCBI lineage: Eukaryota > Metazoa > Chordata > Aves > Sphenisciformes > Spheniscidae > Pygoscelis > Pygoscelis adeliae. The sequence goes on along the minus strand of NW_008824996.1, from coordinate 864,905 downwards.
AACAAGGATCAGTGCCTGAAGGCAGTATTGAACTATATTCTCTGAAATGTCTAGTGTTTTGCTAGCAATTTTAAAATCCTGTGTTCTTCAACATTCAGTCACTAAACTGTGCTGCTTAAATTATTAAATCCTTTTAATTTAAATTTTCATAAGCTACCAGAGGAAAAATGCACGTCTTCAAAGTAACAGGTCTGGATTCTTGCAAGGAAAACTATGGTATTAGTATTGCTTTTATGCAGTATTAACTTCCCTTAAGAAAAGAACAAAATAAATTATTTCATTAAGGACTAAAATGTGGAGGGCAGATGGTTTAAAAAAAAAATCCTTTTGAAACTATCTTGGTTTAGGACCACCCAAAATTGGAACAGAAATGGGGCAAACTACCTACTATCTCAATCCCTAAACAGCTGAGATATCAGACAAGAATAATGAATGAAAAAATGGGAGATCTCTTTAGATCAAAATTATTGAAAAAGAAAAATAATCTCCAAGATTTATTATATTGGTCCCCAAACAATACATTACTTTGAAAAAAGTTGTAATATATTTTGACTTTAATATATTTTTACTGAAAAAGAAGTTGCATCTGCTAATGACTTGTTTCCTTGCAATGCTTTAATCTCACCAATAATACTGCGTTTCTGTTGCAGACAGTGCTATAGGGTGGGACAAAGGAGGGAATGCTCTATTTAATTTTGTTACATATAGCGTGAAATACTTAAAAATTCATCTATTTCCTCTGTGAAGAGAGAGATGATTTATCCCAGGGAATGATATATTCAATTAAAAAATTTCAAAATTAGACCACATATGACTTTTACATCAAAAGACTTCTACATTTGAAATGTGAACTGCTAAATACTATTATTCTTCACTAAATACTGGATTGCACAAAATTTTAATATGTTTCAGATTTTGAAACCAATAGAATATCTTACAGCAGAAAATTAGAATATGAAGTGCCAGTTATAGACTTCTAATAAGGAAATGGCAGTTTGATAGATGATTTATAAAATATGTATGTTTATATATTATTATGGGTTAACTGGGGATGAGAGAACTTACCTGAAAACAGAAAAAAGCTACGTAACCTTGTAAAAGTAGTCTGAGGGGAAAAGACCTGTTACTACGGTCACCAAGTCAGACTGCCCCTATACAGTCCATTTTTTTTGGTGACAATTGGGCCAGCTAAGTTTCAGGCCTATGTATTTTAGGGAAAATAATTTGCTTATACTGAAAGGAGTTATGGGAACAAGTGACTATAGAAAAGGGATAAAAATGGGAGGATTCAACAAAAATTGATGAAATCACCCAGGGAAAAAAAAGCATCATTTAAAAGAAATCATCAGATTTTCTGGAATATGCAGATGTGATATAAGAATCGGTTAAGTATCTTTCATTTCAATGGTACCTTAATGGTTACAAAGGATTTTATATATTTTAAACTTGACGTATATCAGCTTAAAAGCATGGTTGATTCTAGCTTTGTTGATCAAATCTTTCTGGACATCATAATTCTATGGCACTCCAAATATAGCCAAGCTTTAAAACATTTGTATCACTCAATTTCATCTGAACAATATTGCAGTTACCAACCCACTGTTTACACAATATTGTTTTACCTAGAAATTTTCTCCTGCAAATATGGTTAACAGATTATTCTAATTTTCATTTGTATAAACCTTGTAAAAATTTTAGAATCGATCAGCTGAAAATCCTGGATTTTTTTCTAATGTTATCAATTCACCTGAATAAGATGCTGATGAGACCTGAATTCCTCACCAACAGTCTTGTAACCAAAGTCAGGTTTATAAATATGAAACAACTAATAGCTCAAAGTATGCATGAATTTTAGTACATATAGGTCAAGAACCTTCCAAATCTGAGATGGTTTTTGTAGTGGTTAAATTGCAGCCAGATTATCTAAGCTGTCCACCAAAACTCGACCCTAAACAGGAAGAGGACCTGCAGAGAAAACAGGAATAAGTTCTTCTGACTTTCACTAGTGATGGGATACCAGCTTCCTCTCTGCCTGCTGAAAATCTTCCAGTATCTCCTGTGGATTCGTTCACTTTAGCTACATAAATAGCTAGAGGAGACAGAGGAATGAGAAAAGACTCGTTTGAAAAAACCACGCAAACAAAACAAAACATAAACCCAAAAAAGCCTCACAAAATCAGTTATGATCTTAACAGCTTTGCTGGTGATTTTTCTTTATGTGAATGGTACACACTGCAACCCGGCCAGCTGGTTCATGTACAGCACAGATGACTTGCTCAGACAGCATTTCAGCAAGTTTCGCCCCTCCTGGTGCAGGAGATGAGAACAAACCTTCCTTCACAGCCTTCCTGCACCAGATGCATTTGAAAAACTCCTCATATTAGCTTAGGGCTGGTTTTAACTAGGGTATAAAACCATTTCCAGAATATATGCACACACTGCAAGTAGTGTGCATGTTCTCCAGGCTCTGGTAATTCCTCTCTGTGAAACGGCTTTTGGGTGCCCTTTGTCCACTTGCCTACCCTCAAAGATTTTCAATGACTTTGCTTCTTCTCTGGTTTTTTCCAGCTTCTCCAGTATCTCCTGGGTTTTTTGACTGATTTCTTCTTTTCTTATGCATTACCAACATTGAGGGATTTTACTAGCAGTGACTAACATAAGATTTAAACTTTAGCAGATACCACCTACTGCTGAATTATAAAAAGCAAAGGTATATAGAACAGCAAGAATTCTCTGGCAAAGTTGCAAGCAAATACACAGCCTGCACAGTAAAGTTCAATTATTTTCCACAGAAAGAAAAATGGAAAGGCTTAAAAGTGCTGGGCAATACAAAATCTACATCATACGCACAACAGAATTGCATATGATTTCCTAAGGAAACAGTTAAAATGTTTTCAGACTTATCCATTTATATAATACAACACATCAACATGCAAACTGCATAAGTGCCTTTATTCTAAGTGTTTCTGAAAGAAATTTATCTTTTTGATTTTTTCCTAAATGTAGCACGCATTGCTAAAAAGAAACCAAGGGGCAAATCACCTCCTCCCCGCAAATAGTCAGTGAGCTTAGATTTACACAAGAAAAAAATTACTAGCTGTTTTGTAAAGTTGTTTGGGAATGCACCCCATACAAGAGGATCAAGGCCATCCTACTTTTTCCCCCCTCACACCATATGCTTTCTAATAATTCCAAAGAATGAAAACGAGCTATTTAAGTGACTAATATTTCTAACTTACTTCAGTCATCTCTTTTCTTTCCTAGAGTTCCTGACAAAGGGACAGTGAAAATTCTTAGGAACAGGACCTCTATTAAGGTAGGAATTAAGTGTCTTTACCAATCTTTTCTAGATCAGGGTAAAAAGCTCAAAACCCAAAAACCCCTAACCCAAAACCAGAAATAGAAGTCCATTCTGTCAAAGGATGGAGTCCCAGAGACCACATAGCAGCAACAGTATGGTCTCCAGACTCTCACAGCCCTGTTCGTACAGCAACATCTTGTCTCACATCTTAAGCGTCATCACAATGACAGAATTTGCAAAGTAATGTTATTTTCCACACCACGGTAATTTTATGATGCTCTCATTCTTTGTCTCTTACAGTTATGAATTTTTCTCTAGTAACCAATAACAGAGGAGGAAGAAGTTTATTATTCAAGGAGAATGAACGTGATGTAGCCTAAGTGTTCATTTTTGTTTCTTTTCAATGGAGATGATATGGAAAAAAAGATGTCCATTGAAATACATGAATACATGTAAAGATGCACTTCTCTCTCTGCAGATAACAGTGATGCTAAGTACTAATTTGGTCTCTGAAATGCTATAAGAGTCACAAAAATGTCTGCCTGTATCACCTCGAGTCTTTGATTCATGGCTCAAGAAGTGCAGGTAAATAATCATTGCCCCAGATTCCCTAAATTTTCCTGAAATTCACTCATGATTTGTTTGAGGAAAGAGCTAAACAATACTAAATGAATTCAGATGTTTATTCCTTCTCTTTAAATAGCTTTTCAGCATTTTAAAATCAGAAACTGACATTCATGAAAAAGATGTATTTAAGACAAGACCATGTACTGGTCTTAAAACCAAAGAGTTTACTGCTCTCCGGAGTAAGGTTTCTTTTACTAGTATTTCTTCCCACTTTAATTGAATTAAACAACAAAAAAAAAGTAACCAAAATTATGAAGACCACCAGCGCTGCGAAAAAAAGAAAATGTCTCCCAGGGTTTTCAGTTCTCTCCCCTCAGTGTTCTGGAGTCCAGATGTGGAAAGCCCAGTGGAGCTGAAAACATTTTTGGAGGGAGGAGAGAAAGTTTTGATGCTACTGCTGTAGCCTTATTTTATCCAAACCAGACAATTACCTTTCTTCATGAAGATTAAAAAACTAAACAACAACAAAACCAAACACCACCTTTTATATATTATTACTAAACATTATTTTTAAGTGAGCCTGCTAAAGAAAAATAAACGCTCTGCATCTTCTTAGCACTTACAAGCAAAGAAGGCCTTACAAGGCCGCCTTCTTAACTCAGAGCAGAGCATATAATGTATATTTCTTTGAAAATCCTGTTTGTCAGGTGTGTAAATACACTTTTAAAATATATTTTTTTTTCCTGTTCACATATTGAGCAAACACATATTGATTTGCTCCAGCGATACCAGGTCACAGGCTATGGAGGAACGTTCCTGTATCTTACGCAGCTACATCTGGAATATGGTGTTCGGCTAAGTGATGACAAGGGTGGTCAGTGAGGTGATGATAAAAGTCTATAAATAGCTTAAGAGGGTGAACTCCAAAAAGGAAGAAGCATTGTTTTAAGGTGGTCTGAACAAGCTTGACTGGTAGAAACAAAAAGATGTCCTGACACCGAGAGCCAGGCATAAGCTGTTGAATAGGAGCTCGTACGTAGTACAAACGCCAGCAGTGCAGTCTGTCTGTGCTTGGCCTTGCATACACCACCGGCGTATAATGAATTTACTATTCCAGAATAATTATTCTGGTGAATTTCCAAATGTAGTTAAGCCCTTCGACTGCTAAATTAGGCCCTAAGTTCGACAGTCCACCAACAGGAACCACACGTTCAGGGTATTCAGAGCTGCACTAGACAAAGCCCTGGAAACATGGAAGAGGAAATAAACCTGCCCAGAGAGGGGGACGGACACAAACCCTGACAAATCTGTCATACCTCTACTTTCTGTGGTTCTAGGAAAACATGCATGTAGGATTTGGGAAAGGTCTTTTTAATACGGGTTAATTGGAGAAGTATGTCACACATGACTGAGTATCGTTTCGAATTACTGCTCACGCTGGCATAACTAAATCAGGCAAACGACAGAACACCAAAATAGGGAATAGTCAATCTTCTTCCCTCCTATTTAATCTTTGTAGTTTCATTATTCTCAAAATGACCAAATATCAGCAATTATAGATTTTATGGAATTTGTCGCTTCTTTCAAAATATTATTATGACCACATCATAATGTTCCCCAGAGATCCAATAGTTCTGTAAAATCTATATTCTCTTGTCACTTGAATTATTAGTCTAGGCTTTGGAACTGCTGGATTCATTTGTCTGGCTTATGTGATGCAAAAGCTCAAGTTAGATGATACTGATATAGCCCTTTCTGGGCTTAAAAAAAAATAAAAAACTAGAAAAGAGAAAATAAACACACTTTAGCCAGCCAGAATAGAGTTATTCCTGTAAAAATCGTTGTATGGTCTGTAACACTGTGTTACTCTAAAAGTTGAGTCCCTATCCCTGAAGCTGAAGAAAGTCACTTCAGTTTCTCTGTGCTGCCCAAGTTAACTACAAGCATTTCCTGACACACAGAACGCAGGCAGAAAAAGGAAAAACGTCGACTTGAGAAAAGCACAGCTTCCAATCCCCACCCACCAGCTTCAGTCAAAGGGATGACTTCAGTCCCTTACTTAACTAATCCTGCCACTGTAAAATCCTACAGTCATTCTTCCACACATAAAGGGAAAACGGACTCACTAGGAGGACCTAGACTCTTTCAGCTTGAACTGTTAACCAATGGTGGAAATGCAAGAATGCTGAAGTTGTGCCTTCGGAGCCAATAGAGTGGATTTGTGTGTCCCACATGACTGTGTTTCCCCTGTCTTTCACATGGGCAGTATTTAGTTCAATTCAGAACTGCAGATAGTATAGCGTGCAGAGCAGCAATGGGATGTCTGAGCACAAGTGGCTGACTTCCAGGCGTCTTCAGGAAGCACATTTGTACATTTCTCCTGAATTAAACTGGGATTCTGCACCCTTGACATCCTACTACCCTCCTTGTCGCTGCAGAAGGAGACACCGACCTGCACAGCACAACAAAACTGTGAGTACACGGTCTATTTATTTTTATTTTCACCCAGAAAAGCAAATCTCTTAAAATTGTCAAAATGCTACGTGCACTAAATCGATGGTTACTTTTTCTTATGAGATGAACAAGTATCTAAAGTGCTATTCAAATTCAGAAATATTTCTCACATGCTTCAATAAAAGAAAAAAGAAAAGAAAAAAAAAAGAGAGTTATCCTCCAGGGCAGTGCCTGCATGCACACTGCATGCCACACTGCTTCCTGACATAGCCAGCGTGCTGCTTTGTTCATAAAGAAAAACAAAGACAAAAAGCCCTACACATGTATGTTGTTCACTTTTATTTGTACTCTGTGTCTAATCAGGCCTGATCTGTCCCCAAGGGGAAAAAAATAAAGGCAAACTTTAACTCCGCCAGCAAGGGCAGCCCAGACTTTCCAGACATCTGACAGTTATTATAATTAGCTATGAAAGACAGCGAAGACACTTTGGGGCAAATAGCTCTTACGTTTGGAACAATGAAGTCGAGCAAGGTTCCCATCCCACCCCTTCCACGGGGGGAGGGGGAGAGGCAAGCCAACGGGGGAGTGTTAGAAAAGGGTTATGGCTGGACTGAAAAAACACAACTAGTGTAATATCTGGACTCGCTCAGCACGAGGAGAGGCTTTTTGATAAGCAACTTTACCTCTAGATTGCGGCTTGCATTCACTCGGATTCCTGGTGGGGTGGGAAAGGGTGTGGGGCTCTTCGCAGCATAACGTCAGAAGGTTGGGGTGGAGGGGACAGCGGGGACGAAGGGGGCAGAAAGAAGAGAATATCCATAGCAAGAGACGTTGCAATTGCTTCCCAGAGCTTTGCTGGCCAGATCTCCTTAAGCCCAAGTTGCTTTCTGGGCAAGATTTATGAGAGTTCTCAAACAGAAGCAACAGACAAAGCAGGGCTTTTTTTTTTTTTTTCCTTCTGCTTCTCCGGAAAAGAAATTGAACCCAAATGGATAACTGTATAACAAGAAGCACTGATTTAAGATCTTTCCCCCCCGCCTGCACGTTCCTTCCCACCCCCCCCTCCCCTAACAAAAGTTAGATTTTGAAAACTACGATCAGAAGGGAAAAAGCAAAGACAATAGAAATCTGACTTGGTCCTGGTTGGGCTGGATCTCTAATAAAGCATGAAGTGAAAACAGTTTCTAAAGTGAAAGATGAGCAGACTTCTTTTAAAAAAAAATTAAGTGCAATAAGGAGAAATTGTTGAAAGACTCCAGACGCTACTAATTATGGCTTAAATAAATCTTCCTGGACAGATGTTTGCTTGCTCCCACTGCGGGGAAAGGAACGTTAAAAGAAGCATTTTTTAAAAGAGGATTTGACATGAATTTTTTACATATGATTTTTTTTTTTTTAAATACACCATTTTATTCTTTGTCTGCCCTCCTGTTATCTCCCCCTCCCCCAACCGCCGCCCACTGTGAGCTGAGACACCTGAAGGCTAGACATAATGATCAACAGAGCACTGCGCTCGCCTGTCTGGATTCCAGCCAGATTTTTTTTTCCCCTCCACAATCAAGAAGCCTGCACGCAATGCACGGCAAGCCCCTTGCTCTGCTATGTGCAGATCAGACAGAAGTCTGAACCGTGCTGCAGAAAGATTAAAGACAAACACGAGCCTTTCCTCCTTATGTTGGCCAGGCTCAGTTTCAGCTTCATTGTGATTTGCAAAAAATACAAAATAAGAAACTTTGTAAACGTATACGTGCGTTATTGTACAAAACACACGCATGTGCGCACACTTTCCGACCCAGTGTAACTAGGGGCATCCGCTGTTTCCCAATTTACAGTGGTTTCTACTCGAGCTTTACAGTCAATGCAGTATTTTATGTTAAGTTCATGCATCACTTACATAATTGCCATGTAGCTCTCATACTACGCAAAGATTTTGTATACGTACACAATATACTACATAAAGGCAAATAGCTAGTGTACAGACACCTATGAAAGGCAGTCAGACTGAAATACTTGAACATATTTCGGTTTGGAGAGATTAGCAAGATCTCCTAGACAGTTTTGTGGCAGTTTTAAACAAGGCAGCAGCGAAACGCTCTGCGAGTCGGTTATCTTCAGACCGAAGAAGGGGAGCGTGGCAGGGGACTATTTTAGTTAGCTGGCCTTGCAACCCCCGGCCTTCCTGTTGCCACAGCCCAGAGAAACGCCGACTGGCCCAGTGTCATCGTGCCAGAAAGTTGGTCTTTGGGAATGCAGTACTCCCCAAAATAGTTGCTCTCCATTTGGTGTGGCTATGGGTGGGGTTAGCAGAGACACCCAGGGAAAAAGGAGATTCAAAGCATTTATTCTATTTAATTTTTGAGTGTATGCCGTGCAGACCTATTTTCTAAAAGTTCTTTGGAATTGCATTGTCTTCTGGTACAAATTATGGTATGATACACGTGGTGATCAATTTTTGCTTTTCAATACGGAATTTGTGTGAAAAAGACTTAAAAGAAAATACTTTTTTATACACACACGTACACTGCTCTTAATTTACTCCCTGAAGAGGCTTAAACTATATTTTAGTCACAAAAACAGGTATCTTAACAGAAAGATAGGAATTTTTTTCTTTTTTCTTTTTTCTATATTGCTAATAAACACTATTAAAAAAAGGAACCCAGAATAGGTATCCCATAAATTTAGTCTTAAAAAAACCCTTCCTTTCCAAATAGCAGCAGAGACATACAAACAAAAGGTTGCATGTAGTGGCAACAATATCCACAGGCAAAGTAAAGACTCCAGGAAAGAGATTTCAGAGAAATGAAGAGAATTTATTGAGAGCTGTGGTCAAATTTGGTTTGTTTGGTTTTTTTTTTAAACAAGGGATTTAACACTTTTCTGAAGGAATGTTTTATATACCATGTATGACATATACGAGCTAACTCAACACAATGGTCATATATGGGAACCATATACTTGTAAATTACATGTATATGTATATACACAAGTTCACTAGTATAAAGTGCAATTTCCTTTCTACTTTTCCTGGCATATTATGCTTGAAAAATAAAATTTGTTACTTATGTTTCACAAATGTATTTCAAAATAACGCCTGCAGCTACATTTTGAAGTGCTGACTTTTATTTTCTTAAGGTAATGACAATAAGCAATCATATTTTTATCCATTTCCTAAAGACTGAAATCCTACACAAATCAATTCCTCTAAACTTCAGAAGTGATTTACACACTACCTTGTATTAGAAGGGATATTTCAACTGGCAATTTATGTATTGTTTGTCCATGCAAAAGTAATGACTAATCACACAGGAGTTAAGCATTAAACCTGAGCATATGAATACAGGGCCCTCGCCTCCATGTTTAGTTCAACACTCTCCCTGTCTCCCAGTAAGGTCTCTTGGTTTTTGTGAATGCTGGGTGTTCAGCAGCTCTGACTAAAGTAGGTAGGAGATACAAATGCCCAGTGTTTTCGCAAATATGGTATTATCCACCAGCTGCTCTTGTCCAGGCACCTGAAATTTGGAGCTATGTGTTTTAGCTTTTTATGCAAAGGGTTTATTTACCTAAATGTAAAAATTCTGACCTGTGTTTTTTTGCTGACTTCTTTAAACTTTAAATAGTTGATGTTGAAACAAAGCAATCATGGAAGCTCATGCATATTTATGACTCCATTCCTTAAAAATTTGATGTCTGTTACAGCTCATCTCTTAGCCTGTGGCCTCCAACTGGTTGTGCAAACTCCATGGTGCTACTCGCGCAAACTTCAAGTTTTAATTTCTTTTTTTAAGGTCTCCTCTCCCCTCTTCCCCCCATGCTTTCTCTGTTGCATCTGCTTGTTTGAGCCTTTTCTAGTTCAAGCAGAAGTGCAAGTTTTAGTCGTAAGAATAAAGTGCTCAGCATTACTTCCAAAACTTTCAAAAGATTGGTTGTTTCACTCATACCTTTACGCAGCAGAAGTAACCTGAGAGCCTACCAGAAACATAGGCAGTCTCAATAAGGTAATGGGGTCAAACGAGCTCATGCCTTACAGATAGGAAGAGAACTGCGCATTGCATTTTTATAGATAAAGAGCACAGAGTGTTTTAATGTAAACAGATTTCTGTTTAATATTTTGGCAAACTGTTGCAAGGACCAAACTACGCTGAGCCAAAATGACTTTCGGCATGGTACAGTTAGACCAGATGGCCACGTGTTCTTTTCTTATTTAGATGAGACTTTTCCTTTCAATAACATCTTTCTTCCTGACCTGCTTAAAAATTCCAGCGAATGAAATCAGCACAGGATTTTCAATTCTAATTGACCATGTGCAGAGGAAAGGCCAGTAGAGAAATCAGTAGGGCCATTGTAAGGCACACTGCATCAATCTCCCCTTTGTCCTGAGTCTTTTCTAGCATGAGCTAAAACAATTAAGAATATTTAATTTATATTATTTGTACAGCAGCAAATCTAGTCGCGTTCAGGCAAAAATCATTGCAAGTTCCTCTTTTACAAACGCGTGCAACAAGGAATACGTATGTCTATCACACACCAGACAAACAGGTACTCAGCATCATTTAATTGCCAAATATTCAAGAAAAATTAAAACCCTCAAGCAGAGAGTGAACAAAAAAAAAGGAAAGGTGTGGGTGAATTAAAGCATGAACTGCTTTGCGCTTTCTAATGAAGTCAGAAGACGTGAAGAATATGGTACTTCTCACATTAAAAAAACATTTTGAAAATATCAGAAAAATATTATTTTCCACTGTCCAAAATGCTCACCCTCAAAACATCTATAATCTTCAATTGCTATTAATTTGCCTATGTAGATTTTACAAATACATACCCCACCCACGCTATGCGGGTTGGTGATCACGGTCTCACTTGTGTCTGTGTGATCTACATGCAAAGTACAGATTGTAAATACTATATATATATATATCACACACAAACATTATCTACAGAAATATGCACACAGGTGACATCACTACAGTCTTACCTACTATTTTATTTGGATTTAGTGAGATATCTGTGGAGTAATATAACAATATTTCTTGAGATTTAGCGAGTATGCAAAAGACGCATGAGGTCCTACCCATATGTTTACATAACCCATGGATAAGGTAAGTGGGTAAAATGAATCCTTTAGAAGAAAAGGGAGGAAAAAAAAATGAAAATAAATACAGAGCAAATTTGGTTGTTGGGGTTTTTTTTAATTTGTTTTCTGGATTTTTCTGGTTTGGTTTTTTTTTTTTTTTTTACACAACAAAAAAATTAGTAACAGATTTGTTATTCTTGTACTATTTTGTACAAATTCCCTCTACTATTCCCAGTTTAGTTTAACATTACACTTGAGTGGTTGATGGTTTCAGATTATCACTATAAGCTTTAATCAAGAAACAACCAAACAGCTCTGGAAAATAATTTCTGAAAAATAATTATGAAAATGGGTTCAATAAGATATCCTTCTTTTCTTCAGTTGAATCAGGTTTTCATTAAAACCCCAATCACTTTTTAAACGTAAGGGGAAAAACAATCCAGGAGAAAATGCAGTGGGCAGCATGGCCTTTGCCACATGTCAAGCATGCAGTCCAAGTAACATGTGCATGAAGAAACATGCCTGAGAACATAAAACAAAGCCCAGACTTCGGGACTGGCCAGGCAGACATGGTAAAAGGTCTGGTTTCAGCTCTCCAGCAAGACGCTTTGTAGCCTTGGGCAAATCATTTAACTGCCTGGCTTCTCATCTACGTCATATGAGCAGAATTCAAGTTTTGAATTTGTGATTATTATTGCGAGGTCAGCATTGAGATACCACAGCAAAGGGTTCTGGAGAGACACCTCAGGTGCTTGAAAAGAATATAGAATTCCAGACAGAACAATAGTCTTTTGTTGTTGTTGTTATTAAATCAGGTCATTTTTGGTGTGGTATTTCTATAGCTAGACAAGATACAAAGCTTGTTTCTCAAGAGGTTCAGATAACTCAGTTCTAGCTTAATTTTCTTAAGTTTTTCATGTACTTGAACATTCACTTTTTACTTTTTGCTAACATGCAACAAAACATCAGAATATAGGATAAACGGAAGGTACTACTCCATCTGTAATGATGCACTATATTTAGCATGAAGTGCTGTCATGCAGGGCCTAACACTAAAATGCTGACTCCTGTAGAGTAATGGCTTATTTAACAGACTGTCCCACGGTACCAGCGAGACTAACTGCAGGCTAAAAGGCCGCACTGCGTGACCAGGAGTACCAAACCTGAGCCCTAGACATTTACTACCTCCAGTATTTGTGCACCAAGGATCTGGTCTTGTAATGGCGTTGAGCATGTTCTTACTTCTAAAGCCTGAAGGCGATCTAGCGAACGACTTCCATGCTCAAAGTTCAGCACATGCTTAAAGGATTGTGCTGAAATAGGTCTTTAATTTCTACAGAATTCTTTGCCACAAGAAGTAAATACTTTTGCTGGGTTCTGCCCCCTTCACTGGCGGTCATTAAACTGTGCTCCCCGTTTCACCTTTCTGTTTCTATTGACGATTCTTTGATTCCCACCATTGAACAGACCGAGTTAGAAACCCTTGGGCAGCAACTCTAAAAATCACTGCACAGGAACAGAAATCAGTGGGCCTGAAGGTGATCATGAGATTTCACAGAAGATTTTTTTCAGGCCGCCATTTTGTGACTAACCGAAATGACAGTGTTGCATACATGGAACTGAAAATTTTGTTTTCCCTCCATGAGCAAATATGAGGAGTCTCTGTGCAAAAGAATAAAATAATTTTCTGCTGAATGTTTCTACTAATCAATATTCATGTACAGTATGAATGAAATAGTCAGACTTTCAGCTATCTTTTGTCAGGGCTCTTCAGGAGTTGTAAATATTAATTAAGAAAAAGGCAATGTGGCAGATCTGCTGGTCATCTCGGTGGGTTTGCAGAAGGGTTGGGGCAGTGAGAAGCGGGCGAGAGGCAAATATCCCGTGTAGAAGTATGGCCTCATGCAGTGCTCGGAACGAGGAGAGGAAGTCAGCAAAACGTGCACAGTTATGTGCAATTGATGGGCTGTATTTCTCCAGCCTATTTTTACTGTCAAGGCTCCAGACTATATTAGGACTCTTTCCAGTCTCTTAAGCCATGGGATGTGGATAATGGGATCAGATAAAATGATTAAAATCACTTTAGTCTCATGATTTCAGCTAGTAAGCATAATAGATGCAAAACTGAAAGACTTAATTGTATGATAAAAGTACAAACACCCCTTTGTGTTTTACCTCTACATTTTTCCAGTTTAGAGAAATAATTGATGAGGCTTTTTTGTTTGATTAAAAAAATTCAACAATGGCAAGCAAGATGATTATTTTCTCGCAGCGTCCCAGTTGAAACTGGTTTCATCTATCTAAACAAATAAGCTCACAAGAAGTTGTAAAAACAAATTTTATACTACATCCCATGAAATATTTTACATAAAGTCTCTGGTTAAGAAGCTTCAGAAAAAAGTATGCATTTAAGTTGTTTACAGAGTTTGATAACTGCCTTTTTTTAGAAATAAAAGTCTGATAATTTCCCAGAATGTGTTATCTATACACTGGGATTGTGCAACTGTTTTCAAGCATTATTTTTCAGTTCATTTGAAACCACTTTTCTAAGAGAATAATTTGCAAAAAAGGATTTAAAAAGATGAGAAGTCTAGTGAATGACAACAGCGAAGAAAAGCAGTTCCCAAGGTTGATTAAATGACATAGAAAGGGTTAAAATTTCAGATCTTTATGTAAGAATTAAAAATGAAAGGAGAGATAAAAAGGGGGAGAAGGGGGGGAAGAGCTAAGCTGCTGGTGACTTGAGTGTATTTATGGATTACTATGTCCTGAAAAGAAGAAAACCAGAGTTGTAAGATGACACTGCAGGGGTTGTCTGGACTTTTCACCGAGTGTAAAGTCTGTTTAGTCAGTGTCTTAATGCCTAATGCTGACCTTTGCCCTCTTCACTCCTCCCTGCTCCAGGTGCAACATTTTTGCAAGTGCTTTAACATTATTGGAACGTTTGTGCAGGTTTCACACACTGCAAAGTGCACAGAGGATTTTACACAACAACATCCACTACACACACCCAATATCAAGACTTAGCACATTTTTTTTATCCCAAGTACACACAATGATTTGTTTTACACATTTTCCCTTATTAGTTATTACTGCGTTAAATTAATAAAAACAAAAGCTTTTCTGTAAGCCATTTGCATAATTCTATACAACAAGGTACAAGATTAAGTTTAACCTCATGTCGCATACTCCCCAGCACTGTGAATTATAGCAGGAGTACGCAACGTATGCCAGCAACGCTATTGATCTCTCAAATTAATTCTCTTTGCTATGGAAATGGGAGACAAAAACAGAACCCATTGCTACAAAACAGCCAAGGCACTTCAGCTGATTTTCCTCAGAAATAAATTGATTTCTTGTACAGTTATTAATTATATCGGGACTGATATAAATTTTAAAGAAAAGCACAACAGTTTTACAGACTAATAATAAAGAGAGCTAAACTACATAAGGCCTGTATAATTTCAATTTTGATTTACAAAAATAAGGAGTGTAGTAAAATGTATATTAAATATGAGATGCTGTAAATTCTACAGTTGTCAGTGATGCAGATAATACAAAAGATGGCACACGCATATGTAATGTTTATTCATCGATGCCTTATATTTAGTAGATGGTTGCTAAGATTTTTGAGGGCTTGCAATTTGACTTTGCTGGGAAGAAAGTATAAGCTGGGTACCATCACCTTCGAGACATTACAGATTTCGTGTTGTTTCCGAAAAGCCTACCATGGGCATTTTCCTGCCACTGTGGGCACAGAACCCTTTTTCCCCATTCATATTGTGCTGCCGGACTGATGGCTTCTTCAGGCGTGGGCCTGGCATTTAAGATCCATAAGTTTTCCACCTTATGATACCATCTACTGAAACGCACTCTATACAACTGCAGTGTAAAGCTTACTGGAAATACAAGACTGTCCAGTACACGTTTCCCGCACTTTGTGATCTATACCAGCTAACTATGCCTAAAAAAAAATTAGAAATTATGATTTAGACATTTAAAAGCTTTAAATAACTAACTGACTTCCCCCACATTCCTTCCTCTCTGAGCTATGCTGCGAAATGTTCATTAAGCTGAAGGAAAAGAGGAAAAGCATTGGTTTAAAAGAGGTGAATAGCAGCAGGTAGTCTTTATGGACAACCTTATTAGTCAGAACTGTCTAGCCAAAATAACCCAGGATAACACATCTTCTAGGTATGGCATTACTTCAAGGTGAGAATTGCATAAAAAGAGGTCTGATGAGGGTTTACATTTAGGGAACTTCCGTGACAGAGATGTGTTTGGATCTGGACTAAAGCATTTGTTTTACTGGATTCTCTTTCAGATATGACAAGCAGCCTGCAGCATACTGTGTCATTCTAAAAGAACATTTTGTCATTTCCCTATGACATCTATATATAAATTAATTTAGGCCATCTTCCTTATCTAGATAGTTTTAATGGAGTTGGTTTTGGAGAAGTTTTTTCTTTAAAACAAAACATGGATCTTGCTATACTAGTTTATTCTAGGAGTAGGCACAGGTCAAGGGATCAAAATATTCTGGGAAGTGCCCTGAAAGAGGTTTCTTACACTCTTTGGTTTCATTTGTAACATTTGGACTAGAAGAAAATCAAGGGGAAAAAAAAAAAAATGAAAAGTTGTTTATTGCATGGCAGACTATTTCTAGATCTGTGCAGCTTTATCTCAGCACAAAGAGTGCTCCTGTTCACAGTGCAGCTGCTAACAACTCATCAACACTCCTTGTTTAAGAGTAGGGTACAATTAGAAGTCAAAACTTTAAAGAAACCTGAAATGTTATTATTGTAGTAAGCTATGCAACTGGATTTGATTTCTAGCCAGACTGTATCCCTTTGCTCCTGACACTGTTTACAAGACATATTTAGTGCAGGTGGTACTCTCCTTAATTTCACTGAAGGTCAAATATACTTGTCATAATTGTATTTTTTGCACAGCTGAGAATTCAACTACTTCTGTAGACTGAAAACAGACATTGTTTCTGCAAAGGAAACATACAGTACTGAAGAGTTGGACTTGAAATAAACAGAATGAAATAATTTTTCACACTGTTTTCTCCCACTATCTCATCGAGATCATCACTTTTGAGGTTGCCGTGTATCAGTGGAAGCAGCCATTTGAGTACTTACACTTACAGAACTTCAGAATCCTTGTCTGGAAAAAGTGGTTTCATTTGTCTTGCTTTAGGTGGCTACTATGAATCTTTTTCAGGACTGCAATCTGAGATGAAGTTCTTGCAATGTTTGTAAATGACTGATTTTACAATGATTTGCAAGTATGAAATTGAATAAAACTGAAATTAGTCAAGTTTCTAATTTAAGTAGAGAAAAAATAGATAACCAAAAATACAAAGTCATTTAGACTTCTGCTATTTTGGATCATCAAAATCATGTCTTTCAGAAAGACTCATATAAAGCTTATTCTCTCTAAATTCTAAACTGATTTCTGCAGAAAAAAATAGCATGGTAGAAGCAGGACACTATTCTTGTGTCTTGATTCATTTACCCTTATGAATTATCAGTCCCTTCTACACACAATAAGTGCACCTAAAATACAGGAAATTGTCCATTGAACCTACTTGTTCTGTGAATACATATTTCCCTCATCCTCTGACTTACAACCATTCCTAATGTCTTCACTAGGCATTTTACCTGAAGAAAGGAAATTAAAGCAAACCGTCTCTGAATTGTGCCTGGTTTTAAAGTTCTTTTCCATGTCAGTTGAAACAAGCCATAACAAAAAGCCAGGTGTCTCCTTCTGTAATTCTTATATAATACTTCAGTCTTGCATAACACTTGAAAAAACAGTTTTCTTCCAGTAAACAATTCCTAATATATCACAGACATGGAAGAGAAGAAATCCTTCCTTCCAGATCCTGTGCACCATCAGGATCAGAGCTCAGGTGTGCTCCAGAGCATCAGTTCACAAAATTCTAAAACGACAGACAGATTCCCCTTGTGAAGTCCATTCCCGGGTGAGCTGCTCCTTACCCACCTCTTCTACCCCCATCCAACCTGCTTCTTTAAACCACTCTACCCTGAATCACTGTATTCCTCTGCAAAGAGTAAGATGTAAAGATGTAAAAATTGGAACTGGTTGCCATAAATATGAAAAGTTACCCTAGCTAGGTTGAGTTTTTTTATTTTACTTAAAAGCATAAATGCAAGTAAAATAGTGCCTTTTTGTGGGGCAGTTCACTTTCAAAGATACATAAATATTTTTATTAAATTGACACAAGGAAGATTAGGACTTCAAATCTACAGTTTCATTATTAGTGGAAACCTCAAATACATAAGCAGCTTGCAATCTGATTAGTCTCTCTTTCATAATTTTCCTACTTGCAAAATTAGAGGCAAGTTTCCTCAAAACGCAAAATAGTAAACAAGCATTGTCTCATGAAATTTCAGTACATCAAAGTGTGGGGCATTGTTACTTCAATCTGTGCAATTCATCTGACATTTTATTTCTAAATCCAAGCTTCCTCTTTCCTCACCTCGTTGGTGACTCATGTACTTCACTTTTCAGTTTTATTTGTTTATTATTATTAAGTTTTACTCTTTTATTTTATGGTTAAATTCACATTTCAATTCTACAAAACACAGGGTTAAAAAAAGAAAAAAGATCCCTCTAACCAATATCGTCTGCCAGTTTTGTACGTATATTCAGGGAATAAAGTTTACATCACTTCATTTAGAGAGTCATTCATCATGACTATTCTATCAGTAGCAGTATTCTAGCTGAAGTTTTCAGGCTCAGTGGCAAAATTCGGGTAACTTAAGATCTTTTCCATGAAAAAGAAATTAAAATCTATTGGTCATGTTAATGAAGGAAGTGAAACCTGAGTTACTTAAAAGCTGATGAAGTTCATATCCTTTTCAAAGAGGAATTAAGAGGCTTTTGCTGAAAGACTGGTTTAAACTTGTACAATACAAAAATTCCTGAACTGTAAGAAATAGGTCAAAGGAAACAGGGACTAACACTTGAACGTGCATCAAGTTCATGAACGTATTTCTTGGTTGTGTAACTGTTTGAGCTGGTTCCCCAAGGGAAATGGCAACACACCTGTACCCAGGCAGGTCGTTTTGTAGCAACTAGCCCAGGGGATCCCATTTAGCATCATCCCAGCAGGCTTCAATGGGTTAGGACTCCATCGTGTTTCCAACACAGCCCTGGTGGAAGGAGACCGATGCCTTGCATACACAGGTTACAAGAACATCAAGGCCATTGAAAACACCAGAGGGGCTTGGCTGGATTCACAAGCTTTTTACTGTATTAAGACCTAGCTCTCTACTCTGTTCTCCTCCAATGCCTGCACTGCTATGCGGTGCTTATGTCCTGTCCTTCCCTTCTTTGGGATTTATTCAGAACAGACAGCAATGATTTCCTGCTGGATGCCCTCAGGATTCACCGCGTGTTTTAAACATTGCAAAGGGAGAGCAGACAGTCAAGAAAATTTGAGACTTTTATGGGAGAGGGGGTTGTGGCCTTTGGCTACAAGATCTTAATGAGCTTCCTGCTCTTTTTTTCCCTAGCTCTCTACAACAGGAGGTGGCAAGCATAACGAAGACTAGAACTGTGCATCCCTCCTTGCCAAAGATTTGTCATCCAGTATTTTTAAATTTAGAAACTTAACTTGGCTGGCATTTCTTCTACTGCACAAATGTAAAATAAGTGAGGTTAACATAGCATGAAAGAAATGTGGGGGAGACCTACTTCTCAATTGTTCTGTTTGAAAACATACTTTATTTCATGACAAGCATTAAGAGTCACTGAAAAAGACATTCTGCATTGAAAGATATTGGGCATTCTTCATTATATGAGACTATTTTTGAATGAAGACCTTCTGTATTGTTTTCTATTTCCTTAAGAAGGCCGCAGACTGTACCAGCTGTCTAAACATATTTACAGTCTCTCCGCACTGCTGCAAGCCCACTGTAGTGGAATTTGTGTAAGGGTCAAAGGTAG
Source organism: Pygoscelis adeliae (assembly GCF_000699105.1). Taxonomy (NCBI): domain Eukaryota; kingdom Metazoa; phylum Chordata; class Aves; order Sphenisciformes; family Spheniscidae; genus Pygoscelis; species Pygoscelis adeliae. The sequence goes on along the minus strand of NW_008824996.1, from coordinate 845,532 downwards.
CATAACTGAAGAGTTTTTGTTTTGGTTTGTTTTTTAAGACACAAGAAGATAGCCATGCATTTTCTGCAAACATAGCTACACATATAGCTGGGTCATTATAGAAACATTTGTTAATCTGATCTGAGATACAACCTTTCTGAGTGACCTCTAACCATTTGGCAATTTTTTTTTTAAATTTAGTGTTATATTCTGCAGCTTGCTTTTGACTGACTGACTTTGTTCTCTACTGCCCTCTTTTTCCATTTTTTGTTCTTTGTAAGATGCTAGTTGAACCACAAAAGCAAACCCTGTATCTCCCAGTGTAGTTGCCAAGTTAATTTTACTTTTTCTTACTCATTTAAGTTGGGGAAAAAAAATAAACATTTTGGACCAGATGATACATCCACGTCTGAAGCCAGGAGCTAAGATGAGATCAGATCATGCTTACCTAAAAGCAGATAAGCAATTACTGAATAACCAACAGAGCGTATTTATCACTTGAATCAATTGCTCAAAATTTGACAGTTAATATCTTTTCTGAAATTGCTGTTTGGAGGATCCCTCCCCCATCCTCCAGGAAAGACATCTGGCTAGCACTGAATGGAGTTTAGTGTTTGAACATCCCATCTGGTTTCATCATGTTAACACATGATTCCAAGTCATTCAAGAAGTATGAACAATGGATATTGTATTCCATACAGTACCATGTGGATTTAATCTTTAAAAGATGGTGGCACTGTAGAACTCAACCTTTTAGTTAAAAGTCAAAACATTTCATGTACTGAAAACTTATTTCCCATAGCCTCAGAAAAGTCTCACTTTTTATCCTACTCTAAGAATGACAAGTAGACAATGTCTCCCTCATACAGTGCCATTCCCATTCTTACCTATCACAATACCTACCTTAATAAATCAAGAACATATGTCCTAAACATGGCAGTGAAAAGCAACATTAAGACAGACTTTTTCACAAGAATAATTATTATTTTCATCCTCAAATTACTTCCAGGTTGTTAAAAAACAAATGCAGAAGTTTGCTATGAGGCAAATGGAAGTAGGGCACTTTTGCCTTCCAGAGCTGGTAACTCCACCTTTGACTGAGATTAACAAAATCTACAAAGTCTCTCTTCAAAACAAATGGTGAGCAAGTGTTTTCTTCAACAGACCAGCACTAATCTGCCTCAGTGATGCTGAAAGAACGTCTCATTTCTCTCTCTCCTCTTGAATAAAAATTCAATTTTCAGTTAATATTTCTTATTCAAACATTTCTTTTACATTTATTTCTTCATAAGGATGATTGATGCATTGTCCTGTAACACTGATCTTAACAGGTATTTTCTGTATTTATTAAAGGATCCCTAGTAGGAACAAACACTCAATAAGTGGCTTGTTATGAAAAATTAATAGAACTGATTTCAGACTGAAAGAGGACCATAGAAACTTCAAATGTAAGCAGGTATTTAAGTATTTGCTAGCTGTCCTTTAAGCCACCTAATAAAATTAGATTGCTCCATTTGAGCACTTGGGAAAGTGAATGGATTTTACCTGCTAGGGCAAGAAAATGGGGAAGTAAATACAGAGATTTGGGAGAAACATCTTTTTAGTGGAATGAAGCAGGGCAAACATGCTTTAAAATTTACATGTGTGGTCATGTCATTTTTAAGTCAGATCACTGAATCCCAACTCACATTTTATTTTTGGAGTCAAGATTCTAAAAGATTTGATTTCTCATCAGAAACCCCTGGAACTGGACCAGGAAGAGGGACTAGTTTATCCTAAAAACTGTGAAGCCAGAATCAGACTTGTGTAACAAGACATTATAGATTTGGCTGACAAGAAAAGACAGAGAATTCTGTGGAGGCTGATAAAGGAGATTAAATTACACCATCCAACTTTCTGAACTCTCTTGAAATGTATCCTTTCTTTAGTGTCACTACACTTACCAGCCAGTGAAGTAATTTAGATAAAAGTGGGCAAGAAAAGCAAAGTGGATCGCATGACATCAGGATTTTCACACCAACAACTAAATCAAAAGTATTTAAGAGGCTACTGATGATGCTTAAAAGATCACTTTGCATTGTCTGGAAAACTTGTTTACCTGCTGTGTTGTTTCAGTTGACAAAACCTGATCCTAGAGGATCAGGACTACTTTATTTGGAAACAGAAGGGGCAAAAGAGGAAGAAATGTGCTCCAGTTTATTTTATGGAAGCGAATGAGTTCCTTGTGGGAGGAACTGGATAAGTTCACAGCAAAGCTGGGTTGAAGGTTAGCTGTATCAGTTGGAGATTTTATTTAAACCTGTGGAGATCATATAGACTGTTAAACCAGTGGATTATAAGGATTCAGTGTCACCTCTAGCTGATTACAGCAGGGAAGTTGCTGAACTCCCTAATTCATAGTAAGAACTATAAAATGCAAGATTGGAATAGAGATGATCAAACTTTGCTGTTTTTAACATAGTGTCCCCACTGTTCCTCTCATCTCTAATGATTAAATTATTAATATATTAGTGACTATGTTCATTGATGACCACCTTGGTTTTACAGAACTAAGAATTATTTGTTTCATTTGTCAATACTTCTATCAACTCTTTTCAAGTAATTCTGGTTGAGTACTCATTCAGCACAGATTTATGCAAGCTATAGCAGACAGCCTGTGTCAGAAAGTCTTCAGAGCCTGTTTGTCTAATTCAAGTACGCTGTCTAGAAAGGCATTGCTTTCGAGTACTCAAAACTTATTCATTCAGTTCCTTATGTTGGCAGGCACAGAGTCTCCAAAATACACAATACTTTTCTGCCTGTAATTATTAACACAGAAAGTGTTAGGTACCTCCATCCATCATCTGTAACACCTGAATTACTACAAGCACTTGTCATGCACTAAACAGAAAAAGGGACACTGAAAAAAGGAACTTGGGAAACTGAAGTCCTAGACTGAGTCTGCCTGAAAGCACTTTTAAGAGATTTTAGATTTCTGTGGCCTTAAGACATGAAGAGTATACAAGATTCTTGCTTAAAAAGAACAACTAAAAAAATTCCGTGTTCTAGAATTTCGGCAGTTGGTTAAATCTTGTTGGTTCCATATAAGCATTTTGCACAACTTGACTTTTTATAGTGGAGATGTTTGATTTCTCAGACCAGATCTAGAGTTACAGCTGGTTCTACTCATGATTGGTTTCACTTAAGATGTAGCAAGAATTTCCAAAGGAGATAGAATTCATTCAAATGCTTTACTGCAAGTTACACCATGCTGGCCTAGCTAGACAACACAAACTTGGTGCCAAATGATCCTCAAGAAGATTAGCAATACATCTATTTAAGAGGGCAATAATACAGTGCCTGATAGAACTCTTGTTACTACAGCAGTTGTTCTCTGATTTGCGAGAAAACATGGGATATTAATGGTAATTTTTTAGTTCTTGAATGGAATAAGGAGTATTTCTTTATAGAACATTGTATTCAATCATCTTTCTCCTACCTATGATGTTTAACATCATAAAAAATAGAATGCCTTCACAATTCTATTCTGCATTGGGGCGGAGGAGGAGTATCTCGGCATTTGATTTAAGTTTCAGCACTACAAGGAAAATAAATGGCTTTATTGAATGTATCTACTCTTGCTGGATATCTACACAGAGCTACCACCATTAACTGAAACTAACGGGTGGTCCTAATATGAAGCCTTGCAGTCTGAGTTCTAACTTGGACTTTGATTATTTATAACTCATGGCTAGCCTTATGGAGGCTCTAAGTGTATTATGATCCAAATAACTAAATTCAAACTTAAATCTCTTCTCCCTTCATTAATGCAACTAAAATATTTGTGCACTGCAGACATTTGAAATCTCAGTCTCTCCCTCTTGCTAATACAATCTTGTTTTCCACATATAAATGGCAAGCTGCCAATTAGGGAAGTACATGTGCTGCAATGCAAAGGAAAATAAGTAGATATGTCTGTATGCATTAACTACAAGTCAGAGTATTGTCTAGTGCAGCTGGAGTGAAAAACACTCCAAAAAAGCTAATTACAACTCCAGTCTTTATTATTGTAAGTGAAAGCTTTTGTGAGCTGGAGTTACATTCCTCACTACATCTTATTTCTTGGTTCTTGTCTTACTTTGTTTTTCTTCTTCCACTGATTCAAGCTCTTGAATATCAAATTGTGTCAAAGCTATTAAAATAACAACAAAGTTATAACAATGCAATTTATCGAACTATAGAACAAAGAACAAAACTCTCTTCATTCATTCCATTACCTCTGCAGGTGAGCCTTTTAGTTGTTTTTAGCCATATGTAGAACACAATTCAAACAGACACCGGAATTTCATTAAAATGTCTAATAAACAAAGCCTATTAGTATTGATTGAAACATTTTTATAGAGCTTCCTTTCCCCCTTCTTGGGGAAGGAAAGAGCAAGTTACTGGTGAAGCCAGCAGGAGACCCAAGTTCATCTGGGCTCCTGTTCCAGATTCAGAGTGATGTAATATGAGAAACTCTGCTTATTCCCTGACTGCGAGACTGTGGGAAGGTATATTAAGATTAGTTCCCTTTATTCATTCTACTATAAAACAAAGCAAATTGAGACTATTTTGGACACTGCTATACAATAACAAAGAAATCTAGGCAATTCTATATGGTATATCATACACACAGTTGTATATCACCCTCAAAACCAGGCAGTAAAAATCTAGATCAGGATACTCATGAAAACACATGAAGTTAACAAAACTAAAAAAGCCCCTATGTTCTCTCTATTTTCTGTCCAGGTGCTGTAAGTATTTTGACCACCTACAAGGTCACCATATTTGCTGAGCCTGCTAAAATAAAAATATAACCATAATTATATTTTATTTATCCTCCTCTCTAGTTAAGAATGAGAGACTTAGCATAACTAAATTTTGTGGGCTCTGTAATCTTCGCATGACTGTGCTGCATTCCCTCCTCACGAAATGCTTGGCATCTCCTTGTGCCACACTACTCAGCATAAGCTGCTTTTCTGTAATTCATAGACCACTTCTGTACAGGACTGTTGCCATTTTTCATTTGCAAAAGAAACTATATGGAGCGATAGACCTTTCAGAAACGTAAAAAATGTGTCCTACTTTTAACTTAACAGAAAGTGGCATTTCATCTTATAGACTTGCCAGTGCACCTGTTAGTAACGTGATGTGATGTGTCACGTAGGTTGAAGAGAATTTGTTTGCCTCAAGGATCAAGTGCCACTTCTCACCAAAAACGTAAGGATATTTCACTTCATGTTTGACTCCTAATTCACAAGTAGTGCAGTCTTTGAATATCAGCTTTTCTGTCAAGCTGGAAGACGGTGATTCATGAAGTTAAACTTCATGTGGGGTTGTACCATTTTTAAAGAAAACTCCTTCAGAAAACATTTCTAAGGATTAAAAGGGAATTTATAGTAAAAAACAGACATTGACTACAAAATAGCTGTTTCCCATTCAGCAGCAAATCAACTATTTTAGACAGATCTCTTCATTCTTCCTAAATTTCACTGAAATTTAATGTAGAACAGAGCTAGTTTTGAACTCAAAGTTCTGTGGGCTGGAAAAAGTGAGTTTTCTGCTTACCTGTGGTCATGAAATATTTATCAGTTTGCCAGTTAAAAAAAATAGTGATGAATAGTATACAGTGATTCATTTCTATATGTGAAGGACTTCATATAAATTAGCAATCTAGCATTCAGTGGTCACATGTATTCAACATATTGAGTCATGTTACTTTATCTCACCCTCAATCAGGCATAACAACATGGCCTCCCACTAAGTTTAGTGTTTAATGTAATGGGCCAGAAGTACCTCAAAGTTGCTTGACATAATTAACAACCCAAAATAGAACTAAATGCACAATTTGTGGGGAACTTTTGCAAGAAATCCTACGTGCAACAGTACCTACTGCATAATGTCTAGTAAAAAGCTTTTAGTCCATTTTGGACAAGTATGAACTTTTATGCAAAAACACTTATGCAAACTTTTCAAATTAAATACCCAGTAAAACCATTCAATAAAACATAAAAATGCCCTAACCAGTCCTCCAGATAAAGTAGTTAATTTTAATAACAGAACTATCACATCCCAGATCCAAATCCTCTTTTTAGGTATTTTAAAAGAGAATTGCAATTGTTAAGAGGTATGCAAATTTATTCAGGGGAGGGGAAGGATGACTTTTGGACTTTGATTAGTGTAATTTTGTGGAGAAGAGGAAAAGGAATGAGAGAGTCAGCTCTGTATTTAAAATAATTCTTTTGCTGCCAGAAGATTCTGCCATCACAAAATAGATGATACCTGGAACAAACCAGACGAGGTAAAGGTCTTCTCAGCCTCTGCTTATGACCAGAGCTAAGCAAATGTGTAGTTGACAAAGGGCACTCGATAACCTTTTCCCAGGTCTTTGAAACCTTTGTCATAGTATTAGAGATAACAAGGCTTAAGAGATGCTACTCTTGTTGAAAAACATCTTCAACAATTATCAAACTGATGGCAGGCTGCCATTTTCCAAGTCATGGAACTGTGCTGTTTGGACGTCAGGCATTGCAGGGGACTTCTCACAGAGAAAACCCCCAGGTTTCACAGGAATTTGGCAGAATAGCCTATTACCACAGCCTTTACCTTCCATTTTAAATCCTTTTAAAAGGGATAGGACAGTGGGGGGGGGGGGGGGATGCTTGAGAGGATCTGTAAAGATTGATCTGTTTGAGGTGTGGAATGAAGAAAAACATTCTAGTAAATACAAAACCTGTATGTATTTTGAGCTATCTTAATATTTAAGACAAATCCCTTAAGAGACATCTCTCACTGCAAATCATGTACTGGACTTGCTTTTGTTGGTTTTTAACACTAGAAAGTTGCCTCAGAAGGTAAAAAAAAAAGCTGCTTGTTTATTAGAGTATCAAAAAAACCCCCCAATATTGTCCAAAAAAAGATACAGTTATTTCTTTACAAAGACAAAAAACCCATAAAATTAGAAAGGTTTTATGATTAAAAGAGAGCTATGCAAATATTTAACAAATATATATCTTCCTCTATCAAGTGCAAGGCAAGCATATGGCACTGTGCTTGGGAATAAAAGGTGGAGATTGATTAAAATTTCTTCTGGGCTCAAATTTGATTTGATGGGAGTCTCATCAAGGTTAGACATCTCCAGATTTAAAAAAAAAAAAATCAGTAAAACTCGAATACACTCTACTTTTTATATACTTCAAATCATTCTGGTAATTTAGGTTGTTGACTTTTTTATGATGTGGACTTTTATAGAAGGTTCTCTATGCATTTTAAGGCAGAAGGCTCAGAATAACAATTTTAAAGAAATAATCACTAAAAAGATATATAATTACGTATCTAAGAGGAAAAACATTATTAACAGTTAATCAAATAAAATAATGAAAGGAACACAGAGCAGGTCTCAGTTCACTAAGAACTACTTGTGTTTGCAGAGAGAAATTTTGCCTAGAAGCATGCAAAACACAAAGAGTCATAGCTCACTTCTGCAACATCAGAACTCAGCGTCATGAGGTACAATGTTTTTGCTGGATACAGAATTATTTAAAACTTTTTTTCTAGTTAAAAGAATTAAAATGAACTGTTAAAACCTCTTCAATGAACCAACGTCACTACAGCAGGCCGTAGTATCTGCAGTGGCAGTAACATTTGCCAGGGCATGCACTGTTCTGCCACCATTATCAGAGCGACTTGTGATGGAGGAACAGAACCAAAGGCCAAATTCTTCCAACCAACCAAGACTCAGTATACAATAATATATGCCCCCATAGGTTTTTGTTCCCCTCCCAACTATAACCTTATTGCAGGTGAAGAGCAGATTTAAATTCTGGAAATGAAACAAGATACCGGGGCAACCCCTGGTATCACTACAGGCTGGGGGACGAAGGGATTGAGAGCAGCCCTGCCGAGAAGGACTTGGGGGTACTGGTGGATGAGAAGCTGGACTTGAGCCAGCAATGTGCGCTCGCAGCCCAGAAG
>NW_008824996.1:821827-837249 GCF_000699105.1 Pygoscelis adeliae | reverse complement strand
CAGGGCCTGTTGTGACAGGACAAGGGGGAATGGCTTTCAACTAAAGGGGGGTAGGTTTAGACTAGATATAAGGAAGGAATTTTTTATGCTGAGGGTGGTGAAACGCTGGCCCAGGTGGCCCAGAGAGGTGGTGGATGCCCCATCCCTGGAAACATTCCAGGTCAGGTTGGACGGGGCTCTGAGCAACCTGCTCTAGTTGAAGATGTCCCTGCCCGCGGCAGGGGGGTTGGACTAGATGACCTTTAAAGGTCCCTTCCAACCCAAACGATTCTATGATTCTAAGATGGAGAAACACTGAAAAGTATTTCGTGTCCTCACTTGAAGGCATGGAGCATTTACATGGTAATGCCTATATATGCTAATTTAATTAGTAAAATGAAGGTATTATATACCATACTACTCAAAAGCAAGACTCACTGCATGCACCAAAATATTGTTCAACATACTGTGAAGAAAATTATTTATTAAAAATTTCTTGTTGAATAGTATGATTTATGTACTCATGAAACAAGTTCGCCATATCAGTCCCACTTCCTATACTAACTTTACTCAAGCAAAAAGTATTGTACAGAGCTTGGCAAAAAAATAAAGTGTAATGTCTGTGGTTTTCTTATTTAACAAAACTCCTTTCCTGTATCATAAATGAAGGCTTCCACTACACCTATGTCAAGTATACAAGCTAATAAAAGATGAGAACTTTCAAAGAAAAAAAAAAAAAGAAAATGTGCTGACTGCTTACAAAAAAGAATAAAACTTGCTGTTTGTGAGAATGGAAAATTATCCCCATTCAGGAAAAAAGCAGTGGAAGAAGAAAGTATCCTGACCTTTATTCTGACTCCCTAGATGCTTTGCTATAAAAAAAAAAAATCCACTTATTTAATTGGCCACATTATATTTAGGTTACCTGGAAGAAATAATAATTCTGGAAAGAAGCAGCCCAATGTAGTTATAAAATTCCTTTATGAGAACATTTAAGTAAACAAACAAAAATCCAGTTTCATCATAACATATTACCATCTCCTGGCTTTTCAAAAAATACAGGTAGCTGTGTTTAAAGGAGTGAGAACATCATACGCAGATTTGATGAGTCTGAGCTTAAACTAGGACATCAAGAAATAATAATAGCAGCACTTATTCCCTTATTCCTCTGCTGCAAAAAAAAAAGATGCAACTACTTAACTACACATTATTACTTCCTCCTCTGATTGACAGTGGTGCATGTCAGTTTGAGTCTCTGATGGTTGAAATGGGTATCACAAGAAATTTTGCTTTTGTTTTTAAATTATCATTGTACGTAAAGCAAAGTCTTCCCTTCCAGGATCAGCATTTGGAGTATTGGCATTTCTCTCTCTTCTTTTGATGCTACTACTGACTGTCATGGTAGAGAGAGCACAGTGAGGACTCCCAGGGCATTGCCCCTCCCTTCTCAACCCCTTCTAGGTTGTATGACAGAGAGAAAGACTTCAGAGAGCCAGGAGCCTTCTCCACCCTATAGCTAGCTTTTTCTGCTGAAATAAGTGTCTGCCACTTTGCAGAAAATAATATTTTAAAATCTTTTAATGCTAGCAAGTATCTTCTGTTCCATATTTTACAAACAAAAACCTAAAAGTTTAAACCTTTTTTTTTTTAATTGAATCTCTAAAGTGAACACCTTTGAAAATTAAATGCCTGAGCTCACATATCCTATTGGGAATCCATAGTTTTTACCTGCTGGTAGCCCAGAACATTTTTTCTTTTGCATTGCTTACTGGCAGCCTGAAGAGCTCCTGTACACAGTAGGGTGAACTTTTCAAAAGCTGGCCAATATTAGTCATGGTAAAAGTAACATTTCAGGCAAATTCTTTAAGTCATAATCCATCTGCATGCATCTACTTTCACACATTCACAGCAGTTTACAGTATTTTCACCTGTACAATCATTATTTCATTTAAAAAGAGGATGAATGGGAATACCTTCTTTAAATTGTGTGCCAAAATTAGGTTACTGCTTAAAAGAAATAAACAGAGCTTCCCAACTTCTGTGAATTAAAGAGATTTTCAAAACAATTCCTACCCTAATGTGAAGCACTATAAAAATAAACCCTTCAAATACTTAAATAATAATCTGGAATGTAATTAGAAACCTTAATATTTGAAGTTGAACGTGAAGCATTTTCCTTCACTTTTCTTCTAGTTAGGTTTCTTATAAGGAGCCTACTGCTGAATCAGAAATAAGCTTCTCTTCACCTGTGAGTAAATTAGACAATCGAAAATATTTTAAAAAGTTGGAGAAGGAATGCATCAGGTCTGATCACAAACACCAAGAAAATATGCTCAAAGTAATTAAAAATCCTAGAGGACAAAAAGAAATATTGTGTTAAAAGGTGTGATATAATCAGGGTACCTACAGTTACTTTGAACATTGCAACTAACAGAGCGGGCTTTGCATAATACCCTATAAAAAAAACAGCCTTCATCCTTTTGGAAAAAGGCAGAAGAAGATACTTCCAATACTACAAAAAATAAGCAGGAAATCTAGATAATGTCCTGGAAACTGCTACTTATCAAGAGTTTCACCTGGAAACTATGTACCTATAAGGTTTAATATAACAGAATTCTGCTACCAATACCCAGTCCTGTTAGGACTGTAGTTTTTCATATTAGCATTTTTAGATTAAACTGGGTCTATATCAGGAACCAAGTTTTACACTATTCTACTATTTACTGTACTTGTTAATCTCTTTGAAATATGTATTTAATCCATCTACATGTACTGGTGCTCACAACACCAGTAATGTATAATCTGACAATTCAAAGAATTCAAACTGTCCACTGATGGATCACCTTTCTTTCTAAAAGAAGCACCCTAAACATGAAAATTTCTTCCTTAGTTATGCAAAATGCACATCAAAAGCTGAATACAAATATTAGGCTTGACATGAAAATTCTCTCTGGGATGTGCAATTGAAGATACTCAAATTGTTTATTAAAAAGGCTTGTATATTGTTTTCTTTTTATTTAGAGAAATTTCTAATCCTAGATCTATTATGTGCAGCATATAAACACCTGATCTTCAAAGGTCCCAAATAAATGAAAAATTCACACAATTTTCTTCAAAGCTTTGCTGTGTAACATGAATTTTTTTTGTGGTAAAGAAAATGCACCTTGTCCACAATAAACTTCCCTCAGGAACTGACTAGTTATTACAGTTCTGAGCTAGGGAAAAAACTTGACATAATACCTTATAGTTACCCTGAAAGCGCACCTTCAACATGTGTCTTTTTTACTTTTTCTTATTACAATAGTCATTTGAAGTGACATCTGAGATATCTATTTGCAGTAAGAACCCAAGCACTTGTGTCAAGTAGCACCATATTCCATAAGATGTCTCACTTAAAAGCTGTAAGTCTAGCTGGATACTGGCATGTATGATTCAAGGTGACAGAACTCAGTACTTAGCAGGGGAGGGAAATGCATTTAGAAAATAACAGAAGTTCAGTTATGAACTATGGAAATATATAATCTCGTTCAGTTGAATGAAAAAAGCCTATGCTTAAAGTTAGGTATGTGTGCTCAAATCTCTCATTTAATGAGTCAACAATAAAAGAATATTGCCAGTAAATGTTTTAACCTGACCAGGTATTGTAAATACCGTGTCTTCTCTTTGGATATAGTCTGTTGCTTTCATAGTATCAGCTACAGTCAGTGGAAAAAATAAAGTTATGGGATACAATGTTGGGATATCATCTTTGAATTTACTGAATTCCTTCCAAAATGCCTTATGGACGGACTATTTAGTATTCATCGCCATGCTCCTGTACAGCAACGGCTGTTAATCTTCTAAAACGTACAGAAAAGGAAAAACATTAGCTCTACAAACAGGCTTATTTTGGCCTATCTTGTCATTTTTAGTAGATGAACTGTTGGGCTTTCTACAGGAAAAAAAATAATTCTAGTAGTTAGCTGTAAATTAAATAGCCAAAGTAGGAATTTACTGTCTAGTGTATCTAAGAATCAGTGAAACAAATTCACTTTTCTTCTCTTTTCAAGGTCAGCACTAAGATGACATACAGTCTGTATGACACAGTTGTATCATATAGTCAACATGCCAGACGATGAACCCATAATTTAACAAGCTCAGACTTAAGGTCCAGCACAAACACAGAGTTAAATGCGCTTTCCAGTGCTTCTGAATATTACATTCAGTCATTGCTGCTCCCTAGAAAAACAACCGTCCCCCCAACCACACACAGAGAAACCTCCTCCTTTTCCTCCCCCCCCCCAGCGTAATCCAAAACCCAAAGTCAGTCATAAGTATGGCAGACAAGGGCAAGACTGAATTTTTGTCATTGCAATGTGGAGTTACTGAAATGACCTTAACAGCTCAGTGAGATAAATAGCACTGTTCTGGTTTTACACTGGTACAGAAGAGATGAGGATCTAACTCCCCTTTTGTTGTTTAACTGATTTTAACAGGAGGAATTGGGGAGGGGGAGGGAAGGGTTTCCAACTACTTTCTGAAAAGGTATCTTTGAAGGGAAAATACAGTCTTCAAAAAGGAAGAAAATTAAAAGCTTTTCCTCCAGTTTCCTTTCATTTCTTATCTTCCTAAAATACATATATACAGTTTGTTCCAGGAAATGTCTGAAATGCCTTCTGGTAGCTTTTAAATAAACATGAAAATCTCCTTTTGAGTTCAAAGAGTTTCAAATAATGACAGGGAAGAGTTCTTGGACTGTAACACAGATGTAAACAAAGGTCAAGAATCACTCTCAATAATTAAAATGCATTATCGTTACTTTTGGACTTTTAGCCTGCTATCACATAACTGAATTAGACTTGAGCAAAGCTGTAATGCGCTTCCACAAAAATCTTTTCCTGTACACTAAAACCAACAGACCTCAGCTACATTTCTCAGCTAGGAGCTAATGTTTCTGGGTACACGTTACTGTTGCAGTTTCATTTGTCAGTAAAGCCTTATTTACTTGCTTCCTGTTATTAATTATGGGAAACAGGATCTCTTCAAACTGTAGGAGAGGCTCTTTTAACTCCTGTCTAGACTTTCAAGACAAAATATTGACGAACCCTTTAATGTTTGTGCAGAGACACAAACTGAGTGGAAAAAACCATCGTTACCTCAAACAGCTTAAGACTCCTTATCACACATTCACCAAAAAAATCCTTTAAATCACTCGGGCTCACATCCTTATTGTTAGTCACTGAAGTAAGGTTTTCTTTCATAGTTGGATACTTTCTTCATCTGTCACACTGATTAATTAACAGCTCACAGTATGAGCCCTGAGCTTAAATAGCCTACTGAAACAAGGAGGAGAGATCAACATTAATATTCCATAAAAAGCCGAAGAGGAAAAATGCTTTCTTTAGTATGAAGGGATCTGTCTTCTAATAAAAAAAAAAAATTAACTGATTTCTGTTTGGTTACATTACACAATGAGATGAAAGCGCATGGCTTGCAAAGGAAGATTGCAGCGGAGGATTAGAACAAAAGTTAGAGAAGACTTTAAATGTTTTAAATTAAGCTATTGGTTGGAAACAACCAGGTCTTGAACACCGGTGAAATAATTTTCATCACCGTTAAAAAAAGCCAGTTTATCAACATGCAATAAACAAGTCTATAAACACAGTACTGTTGCCTGTACAGATATATGGGGGAAAGGCATGCAATTACATGAAATGGAAAGCTGCTAAAACCTTAAACCTAAAGCTGTTTTTAGCTGAAATATTTGTAGTTTCTCCCCCCACACACACCTTTCCCAAACTGTTACAGTCCAGCAATTATTTCAAGAGTTTGACTTTCAACAGCTACAAGCTCTCCCCCTTTTCTAAGCCCCTCCAGTACTGCTGAGTGGACAAAAATTACAGATGCAAGAAAAGCTGACAAATGAGTGCAAGGCCCCTCCTCTCCAGTGCCTCGACAGTCGGAGCTCCTGCCAAAACATGCCTGAAAGCTAGTGAGGAGACAAAGACACAAAGATTCCATTTTCTCAGGGAAAATAGATTTCATGTAGAAACTACCAGGGAGAAGAATAGCACACTGGCACGTGTGTTGTTTCAAAAGCAGAGCAGGAACGAATGTTTCAAGAAAAAAATGAAATCATATTTGATTATTCAGTAAGCTCAACAAATGCTGTTTAACACAGCTTTTTTTAAACTGCAAAGTGCTACACAGGGGGTGGGAGGGGGGAAGCTCCCATAAAGCTGGAAAAATATTTTCAGTCATGGAGAACCTTCAGTTCAGCACGATCCAAGCTAAGAGTTCACCGCTGTTGCTCTAAATCATCTCCTAATAATGCAGTAGTACACATGCAACCAAAACAAAGTAAATCCAGCTTTTTTAGCTCAAATCTGTTTGAATGTGTTTACTATTAAAAGATTCTTCCCCCAGGGTGTCATTAATAAAGTTGCAATGAGTTTAAAACCCTGGCACCTAAGCACTTCCAAGTTTGCAAGCTTTTCAGAATAAGTTTACTACTTTTGGCTTGTTACGCTATCATGACTGGCACTCATCACCGAGCTGGAACAGGTCTGCCTGTGAGCAGGGAGATCAGCAGCGAGGTGAACGCAGGCAAGCAGAGCAGAAGAAAAAGCAAGAACATTATTTCTCTTTGAAACTAGTCAGAAAGTTGGGGAAAAGTGCAACTGATGGTGGGAAGATTTGGGACAATTCAAGTTTCTCACTAATTTTTTAAAGAAAGGATATTTACAACAACAGCATATAAGATTAAAAACTATCAATTATTTTAAGTGTGGTTCCAATCCATTAGGACTCAGTAACAAAAGTAGCTACTGTTAAAAATAACATGAGCTCCCACCAGACCGGGAATTTGGGAAGTAGAGGTGTAAAATGGAGGCTTAGTCATCAGTAAGGTTTTCAAAATGCTCCCAGCTCTGATAATTACTGCTCATCGACATGTAGCATTCTTAGAAACTCTCTGTTTATAATAGCCCTTTTTTCTTTTATGTGAGGCTGCTTCTACATATCTGGTGGCAGAGCCACCCAAATTCAGCCGAAGTCTTACAGCCTTTCAGCAGAAACACTAGTGTAGCATAAAGAGAACATAGAAAACATTACGTAATGAAAATACTAAAAATGTGATTAATGCCCTGAATTGACAGGTTTGCGATTGAGGATAAAATACAACTGCTGAGAGCTCTCTACAAGAGGACTCCCAGGGGCCCCCTGCCCTGCAGAGAGCGCGGCAGGCAGCAAACCCAGCTCTCTACCCTCTCCTCAGCCCCGCGCTCCCCCTCCCTTCGGCCCAGCCACGCACCGTGGCATCCCCCCCTGCCCACCCAGACCCAGGCCGCGAGGATGTGGCACAGTTCTCACACTGAACCCACGTGCTGCCTCACAGCCCTCGCTCTTCCCTTCTGTCTGCTCCTGAAGACTGCTCTGATGATAGGCTTAAGAAAGAAAGGGCTGGTAATCCTCTGACTAACTAATACAACCACTTCAGGACATCAACACTGATCATTATACAGGGATTGGGATAGTCAAGAACAATATATGAAAAAACAAAGATTGTGCTGAGAAACAACCCTATTCTCCTTATTCCATCTGAGGTGAAGGACAGGCAACACAAGAACAAACCTTGAACATTACACATTCAGTTGCAAGTTTCATTTATTTTTCATTAAATTTATTTTTCACTAAATTTCTTCACATCCCTTTGGCTGATCCCACTTATCCTCCCACTTGCTAAGTCCACGCATTTTCTAAGTCTTCACAGCCAGACAGTATCTAAATGCTTTTTGTTCCATTTTATGCATTTTACCATCCCACCATCACTCAGCCCCTCCTCATCTCATGTTCCTGCTGCCACAAAATCCTCTCATCTGCTCTGATAAAATGCCATCCTCCTCATGCACAGCTATTCCCATTTGGTCTCCATTCTTAACCAGACCAAACCACCGTCACATTTCCATTTCGTTAGCACAAAAAGATACTAAATGTTGGCTCACTACAGAGATGTGAAAAACGTCTGCATCTACCAGTTTGATCCTCTTACTGATAGTTTTGTTTTTCCTTCAAATTCTCATAAAGTGGATCCCAACCTCCTCCTGTACTCCACCTATAGAGAGTAGAACTGCTGCACTTTAACACACAGATCAAGAATGATTCGGTTGCCCGATTTCCAGAAATACTGCAAGAGAAGACTTAGTTCTGGAGTCAAACTCTGGAAGGACTACTAACGCATCAGTTATATTTAAAAAAAAAAAAAAAGAAAAGAAAAAAGAAAAAAGGGCTGAAGTTATTGACTAGGTGAGAGATACAGAGCAGAGAATGAAATAAGATTTGGGAATAAAGTTACAAACATGCTTTTTCTTATACAGCTGGTAAACTCATTCTTCAGACTAACGTTACAAAGGAATCTTTTGAGAGAAAACTCAAGTCATATCAGATTATAGAACACTGCAGCAGTTGAAAAATATTATCACTTGATTTCACATGTATAGTGACCTGTTCCCTCACTTAGTTAACACTGTTCTTACTTGAATGCTTTTAAAGATTACTTGAAGATCAAATCCTAGAATTATTTCAACCTATAAAAGCTGTTGAAAGTCAAAATGAAATCTTGCATCTTTGTCTAATGCCTGTCGTTGCAACCAAGTTCATTTTAATGACCGCACGTCCAGGCAATACGTGGCACAGGGTTTGAAAAGGAAGGAGACTTATGTTTTAGTTGGCACTGGTACAGCATATGTCTTTAGCATAAAATTTATTAGCATTAATGGACATTATGTAATTAAAGCACTGTGCTTTAATTCCCTGAGGGGTGGCAGGGGTTTTTTCATGTCCTATAAAATAGACAAATAACAAATGTGTGATTTTTCAAAGCTATTCAAAAAGTTCAAACTTGCATGTTCCTCCGTTAATCGTAATGGAGAAGGTGTAGCTGAACAAGATGGATCTGAAATTCTCAAAATGTCTTCCATGAAACTGCATGAAGGTTAATACTACAGGACCAGTCTTTTTAAGCATATGCTGTATAAATTACAGCATTTTGCATACCACAAGCTCTTCAAAAAGTAATCATTAGACCACTGAAAAGTATAGATTTAAAAATATTTCTTTTTAGATTTAATATACCATACTTACTTGATACTGACTTATTCAGATGAGTCCAGTTTAATGAAGTGGCTTTAACAAGCAACTCAAATATTTGTTACTTGAGCCCTGGCATTTTCAATCCTGAATGCCAAGAATTTAGAATGCTTTGGGAATCCCATCACCTAACCTACTGCACTTCAGGGACAAGGGATAGTCATTTATGTAGTTCTTTGGGTGCCTTTGAACATTGCAGGCTAAGGATGGAATGATTTTCAGAGCTACTGAAAAACTGCAGGATTTTTGCAGATTTCATCAGGATTGGTGCATGGTACCAATAAAAATCAGACTATTACCTAGACCTGTATTGGAGTATTTAAGTGGGATTATTTTTCTTTACGACAGAAAATTAATTCAAAGCTACACTACAGAAAAAGACTGATGCACACAGGTTTAATATTTGAGTTTTCAGAGAAGGATCTTATCACCACTTGTCTGCAGCACTGAAAAATAAACCCAGAGCTCATTTTCTGGCAAATTTTTATTGTTTTATATGTCTGAATAATCTCACAAGAAGAGCAAACCAGAACAGCACGAAACAAAATACCATAGAACTATGTATTTATGATATTTAAATTATTTAAAATATAAGGTTTATTCAAAGTATTGTGTCTCAGTTTAATATTCTGAGTAATCTAATTTCACTCAGAGCTAAACTTTAAGCACAATATATTTTACCTGAAAATCCAAATAATTAGTACAAAAACACTCAGACCTTTATAGTGACACTAGCGATTTTTCCTCGGGTAATGTCAAGACCAATTATCGGCTGACCTGTTGAGCATATCCTAAGCTATCACACAAAATCTTTTATTTCTTTGTCTTCTAGACAAATCACCACAGAGCTGCAGACCAGCAAATGAAGTGAACTGAGGGCAATTTGACCAACATCATCTGTGTCGATTCCCCAGAAGTCGATGAAATATGTTACCGGGTCTCCAAGGTACATCCCAGAGATTGGTTGGTTGTGCCATACAATTAGTAAATGATTAAAACAAGCTGTTTTCTTTGATTACATTAAGATACTTGCAGCAGTGAGAGCTATTACCTTCTACAGAAGAGTGTACCTTCCCAAATTATGTTGTTTATTAGCACTTCATTAACAATGTGCCACCTCAGCCAAATGATCAGGCAGCATAGTGGTCTCGGGTACAAGGAAAAGATTATTATGAAACTCCACCTGCCTCATCTGGGCAAATCAAGTAAGTACATCCGAACCACAGATTGCACAGAAATATTTGAATGCTAGTTTTCAACTTGGGCTTTTTGTGTATTTTGTGTCAAACCCATAAGCCTTCTCCAGAGGAATCAATAAAACAGGGTAGACACTGAATTAAACAGATAAGTTTTTTAAATGGTTAAACATTTTCTTCTTTTCCTTTCATAAGAACAGGACCCCAGGTAAATGAGGCCTTCTAATACAACACATGAAAATCTCAATTATGGAAATCATTATTCTAGGCATTATGTGCCATTTTATATCCCCAGCAGGATGTTTTTCATCTCATCAAGAGTTTCCAAGGCTGTTTAGTGTTTCTGTATATGCAAAACATATTTAAGGGCCCCCAAAAAGATCTGCTAATTAAAAAAGCCTAGTCAAGTGGTCAGACAGACTGGAACTTGAGGATTATAGGTAAGAGGGATGAAATGAAGGCTTGGAAACTATAATTTCTCTTTCTGTGGTAGCAGCAGAAGCAGCTGTTATATACGAGGCAAATTAAAGATGTGGCTGACTAAGCCAGTAGTCTGGAAACAAGGCATTGCAAAAACATAACAGCAAGTCATCTGCACCCCACTTTTAAAAAGCCAAAAGTGCTGACCATTTCTTTTCTCTGTCTCTTCCTGTTATTCTTATCTGTCACAAATATCCTCCAGCTGGTACCCTTCCAGCCCTTCATCACCAGTTCTAATTTCCCACCCCCGTCTTGGGGAGTTAATAGTAATTCCCAGGATCATGGACAAGTGCTCCATAGTGGGAGTTGTCAGCAAACAAGAAAGGACACTTCTAAAAGAAGAGCAGGTGAAATAACACAGTTGCAGTTCTACTCTTTTTTTTTCCGTATAAGAGTTGTTCGTCAAACATGTAAAAACAATCTTCCCATACTGAGCAATATTTACCATTCCTTGAGAGCAGTTTCATCTGCCCAGTAAAATCGGCATCTAGGTACAGAAAGTTCTCTGATTAAAAACCAGACAGATTGCCACCACGTTTTTTAGATACATTGGTTAAGTGTCTTATAATTGACTATTTTCAGAAAAAAACTTCTCTTTCTTCAGTTTCTAGCCTGTTTGCCCTGAATCTTTTTAAAATAAGTTAAAAATCACTGTGCCATGAACTAATGAGGCTGTATATTGTTTTCCATATCAGAAAGCGATGAAAGTTCTATGAATTATTGCAAAAATAAGTTAATTAAAAACCAACAAACCCACTCAAAAATAACCCTTTGTCTTTCTTCAACAGCAGGTATGGACTTCCTATTAGAAGTAGAAGAAACATTAGTTGCCTTGCTTAGAGTTTTTAGGTCAAACAGCGTTGCCAACCTAGAATTTGTCTCAATTTATATTAGCATAAACCTGTGGAGTATTTTTGATCTCAGTTTATGCATCATGAATGAACATGTTTTTCATGTTTCATACATTTATTTGTACTCAAAACAAGCCCATCATTTCAGATTTGTGGTAGAGGCATTTTTTAAGTGCTGCCATTTCAGTACTACTCTAATGATGTTGTTAATAATGTTGCTGCATTGAAACATTGCATCTGATTTGAGGCACACTCAAGCCCTCTGCAAACAATTATTCATTAAATACATTTCAAAAATGTTTGAGATTCATACAATGAATCTTTAACAGACAAAATTGATACAGGCAAATTAAGTGCCTTTTCTTATCAGAAATTAACTTTAGGTGGCATGGGGCCTTTGTCTGATGCCTTTACATGAAACAAATCTATTGCCATTTTGCATTTTCATACAAGTCTAAGAATATGAGAACAGCAAAAGAATTCTAAAGGTTAAAACCCATGTTCAGTACAGTCATGTCCGTCCCCCCCACCCCCCCCCCCCCCCTCAATCCCTTAGAGTGGGTATTTGAGGAGGTTCTTTACATCTCCTCCCACGCAGTTTCTCTGCTTCATAAGCAGAAGCCAGCTGCTGGTTCTTTAAAGTCTCACAGTTAGTTGACATTTACCATTACTTTATGGTTTCCATTCTATCTTAAGCAAGGAAAAGAGGTAGAAAATAACTTTTAAAGCGTAAAGATTAAATCTTTATATTTCTAATTCCCCCAAAACTGGAGGGGCCTGCAGTCAAGGTTTTTTGGCGGGGCATAAGGAAGGGACAAAAAGACAATGCTGTGCACCAGCACAGAGAATAGGACTAACGAGTCCTGGCTTTACTGTTACTATTCTTTCTCCTGGAAAGCACCTCATTGCAACTCTTGACCAGCAGTGCTGATTTTGTTGTTTATTTCCCTTTCAATCTTAGTCTCTAAAAAGTGTTGTGTAGAGCATCAATTACATTTCTGACTCGACAAACTTGGCAGCATTATTTAGCAACTACCGTAACATTATTTAGCAACTGCCATAAAAAGAAAAAAAAAGTCCCGCATATATACCTATAATACAGTGATTTGATTGTAGAGATGGGAGAAACAAGAAAGAGGTCTAGGACACGCCAGAAAACTTTATTTTTCCAGCGCAAGGAGAACATTAAACCCAGCTGAAGCCTATACAAAGTAAGATATTAAGTCCTGCAAACAACTGCGTAGTGCACCCATGTGAAAGATTGCCACTATGGTGTAACTCCCCCCTCCAGACACACACTATGATATAGCCCTAACGTCCGACTTAGTTCCCAGATAAGCACACTGATACAGGTCTGTTTGAGGTTTGTCTTTCTGAAATTTATCTTGAAAAGAAACTCAATTATGAATTTTAAATATATGAAATTCTTACACGAAAGTACAGATACAAAATAGTAGTGTCACGGCCACTGTTTCAACAGTGGAATACACTTTCTAAAATTATTTTCAGATTAATAGGTATTTTGAATTCATAAAAAAGAAAATATAGTTAGAGATGGCTCTCCTCTAGGGCAAGTTCATACATGAAGGAATCAGGAAAACAGAGGTGATCTGATAAGCAAGATTCCCCCCCAAAATCAGGAAGTCAAAAAAGCCATACCTGTAGTTAACAGCCCACTAAAACCCTCAGTAAAACTAAGCTCAGAAGTCAGTCAGCTGGTAATACTGTGTTTATTTAATGGACTTTTACAGAGCAGAAATCCAGAGTACATAGCCTTTTATCTGATGATATTTACTAACAAAGAGCTTTAAAAGAAGTAACATTAACAGGATTGCTGTAGATAGGAAAAGGAACTTGGAACATGCAATTACTGGATGGCTCCAAACTTTATCTGATGTGTTTAAGAGCCGCAGAAGAAAACCATCCGAGACAGCTCAGTACAGAGAGTGCCAGAAAATACCATAGTTTTTTTCTAGGTCTAGGTCAGGACATTTGAAGACATCCATGACTGCATATGATTTCTTTTTCCTAAATCAAGGCTTCCATGACTGAACATCATAGAGGCGGTTATAAAAGTCATACTGGCTCACAACATCTGCAGGAACTCAGTAGTGCAGCTGTTCACTGCACACGTGTTAAACAGGCAGCAGTAAAAACTGTAAAAACAGGTCAAAGCAAAACCAAAAAGGACCTGAAGTGAAGAATTTCACATAGATAACTGGAAAAAAAAAATGTAGAAACAACCTTTTCTCCAGGCCAGCAAGCTGCAAGCTTTAAGAGAAAAGCAGTTTGCAGCAATCTACACACAATAGTTCTTGAGCATTACTTCCTTTTATTGTGTATTGCACTTATGGGGCACTAGATTTTTCTAAACAGTATCCAAAGCATACTTTCAAGTCCAGCCAACAAACATCTGAATGTCACAGAAGCCTTTCAAGAGAAAGCTACAGTGCTGTGAGTTTTTAAAGACAGACTGAAATATTTCAAAGAGATCAAATATACCCCAATGCTACCTCCTCTTGTTCCCCTGAATTAAAAATGAAGAGCAGCTTATCTGGAAAGCAGAATCTAATTAGAAGTGTTCTTTTCTAAAGAATAAAGGAGAAAAGCACCAATCTTTAAACATGGTGGAAACCCATCTGGAGATGGATGGCAATATCTGTTTCTTTTTGCAAAGTAATGATTCAGAAGCACACCCAAAAACACATTTAAGTGATGAACGTTAAAACATTAAGTAGTAAAAAAGAGGTGCATCCTATGGGAGCATGATCCAACCATCACCTTTTTTCCCCCAACTGATAGAAGCTTTAAAGAAAATCAGACATACCTGTGTTCAAGTACATAAAAAAAATTCTGTAATATCTTAGCATGCATGCTGAACTTTGAAAGACATTTTACTGAGTTTGGTTAGAATTTGTACTTCAGAAGAGATGCTGTAATAGTTGACAATAAAATTAAGCTAAAGTTTTGCATGTATTTGTATGAATGGAAGAGAGGGATTCAGATACATTAGATTGATTATTTTTTATTCTTCCATAAAGAGTCATTTTGGCTTTACGAACAGGAATTTTTCCTCACAGCTGTTTTTTTCTGTTTTGTATTTTTTAAAGCAGCTCTCACATTGTCAACATTAGTTCTAGTTTTCACTATGTGTAAATAAAGCAAAATATTAAGTACATATACAAGCACGCAGACAGCAAGATGCTTCTTTGCAAGACTCAGCGGAATAAAGGCAAGAATTTTCCATTGCTCCAAACAGAGCTCTTCAGCCACAGCGCCTTTCTTGCCATACATGTACAGTTGTTTCACTTCATTGCTAAGGGCAAACTCTATATCATTATTATAGGTTTTTCTTTACTAGGCAACATAAACAATGGATCTATGCATTACTGAGAAAGACTATCTCTTTCTCAGAGAGATAAAGAGATTTTGAAATTTGTTATTCTGTGTTAGACTACAGAGAGGTATGTCTAAATTATTTTAATTTTCTTTTGGGGAAAGGAGGTCATAGCAAAGGAAAGAGGAGCAGAAAAACTAGGCAGCATGAGCACTTTCCAGATAGATAGTAGTCTGATCATTAAGACTTTCACATAGGGCATTGGAAACCCAGGTTTCCAGGCCCTTCTCCAACAACAACAGAGCTCTGACATTCCGGAGGTACACCAGAAACACCAGGCTATCAACCATTCTGGGACAGCAAGGGGTCTTTTTTCTTCTCCTCATGCAAAAGGCCTTCCCAGAAAAAGTCCATTTAAGAATATATTTCTTTAAAACATCTTGCATTTTCCCC
>NW_008824996.1:812953-821071 GCF_000699105.1 Pygoscelis adeliae | reverse complement strand
CGGGGGGGGGGGGGGGGGGGGGAATATAGAGATTAAATTTTCAACCAGATGTAGTTACAGTTTTGTATACATCTGCAATTGCAGGGAAAAACTCCTAACAGAATGAGAAAAAACATTCTTTCTATAAGGTTCTAGTAATACCTTTAATCATATTACAAGCTTAATACATTACATTAATTTGTTAAATTAACACAGTTGGACTTTTAGATCAAACAGGGAAGAGAGAGAAGATTATGATCCAACAAAAGCATGTTATAAAAACACTGCTGTTCAAAACAGGCCAAGTATTTTCTTGTGCTTGAACCCTAACAAAGGGGTTTTTCCCTAAGGCAGTTATTAGGTGTTTTGTCTTCATTTTTGTTACTTTTTTTTTTTTAAACAGTAACATCAGTTCTACTGCTTTGTTAAACACACTCTAATCTGTCCTTATTCCTGTGAATAACAATTTTCTTAGGACACTTTTTTTTGGTATTAGTAACAGTTGCGATAGGATTACTTTCTCTCAAGTTTGCATTTTAGAGAAGACCACAAGCCTCAGAAGATGACTGTGTGGAAGAAACACACTGGGCCAAGCAATCATGTTGATATTACAGAAAGCACAGCCCAGTTGGGTATTCTTTCTACTCTGAAGGAGTCTCATGTCAGGTAGTGGAAGCTAACTCACTTATTTCTTTGCTGTTAAATATTTTTTTCCCAGCATCCCCCCTTTAAAGACAATTCACATTTTAAGATTCTGGAGAGATACCTGCTGCTGCCAAAGGGTCACATAAGACGCAGCCGTTCCACCACGCTATGGAGAAAGAAGGGGGCTGGTTACGGGGACCCCCACACCTTCCCTTTCTCACATAGCCAAGTACATGCCATTATAATTGATGCAGTACGCAGAAAACAGAAGAGCGCGCTAATTGGGTTTAAAAGCTATACAGTTGCAGCCTCATTTAGGAAATGCCGCCAGGCTTGCTTGAACATTCAGTAATAAACCTAGACCACAAAGCAAAGTGAATGTTCAACTCTACATGCCCAGAAGGAAGAGAAGATCCTTTTCTCTGTACTCCTAAGCCCATGTTAGCCACTCCAGTCTTTCTCCAACAAAGTTGGATTCTAGGAATCCGGGAATCATCATCTCCATTTTTCTTATCCTGAAGGCAGAGCTGTATACTGTTGACAGTTACTATAATCTTGATTACAAATTTCTATTACAATAATACATCAACATCACCTGAAATCAAAGCCCTGTTTTGCTACATCTTGTAAAAAAAAAAAATTAAAAGCAGTGCTGTTTCCAGGCTAAACAGATTAGGAAAATAGAAGCAGCCACACAGAGTTTGGGAACAGAAGAGAAATTCATGTTTGGCGTTCCTCTTCTGCCACAAGTGGCAGTTATAGCTACTACCTGAGAAGCTTTCTGCCCTTGATCAACTGCTCACTAGAGCATTTAAAATCATTTAAATGACCTGTAGTGACAATTTAAAACAAGATAATCCACAACCAGTATATTCACAGCATTTAATGGAATACTTGGGTGTGGAAGGAATCCAGGATCAGCTCCCAAACCAGTCATGAATATGTTCAAGAAATTTGAACACATGCACATTCAACCATGGTAGAACATATTCTGAAACAATACCAAAAAGATGGGAACAACCAGAACTAAAGTGTTCTTGCATGCTTTGTTTTTACTGAATCCAAGCTTTATTAAGCTTTTAGTGTCCTATAAAAACAGTCCCTGAAACAGTGGGAGAAACACTGGAACTGAACATCTAGAAACACTTCCATAGATGGGTTTTTCTTCTTCCCCTCTATATACACGCTGTAATCATGACTACAGCAAGCAAGTAGCATGATGAAAGTGAAAGGTCTAGAGAACAAATCCTATAAGGAGCGGCTGAGGGAACTGGGGTTGTTTAGCCTGGAGAAGAGGAGGCTCGGGGGAGACCTTATCACTCTCTACAACCACCTGAAAGGAGGTTGTAGCAAAGGGAGTGTCCATCTCTTCTCCCAAGTAAGAAGCGACAGGACAAGAGGAAACGGCCTCAAGTTGTGCCAGGGGAGGTTTAGATTGGATATTAGGAAAAATTTCTTCACCAAAAGGGTTGTCAAGCATTGGAACAGGCTGCCCAGGGAAGTGGTGGAGTCACCATCCCCAGAGGTATTGAAAAGACCTGTAGATGTGGTGCTTAGGGACATGGTTTAGTGGTGGACTTGGCAGTGTTAAGTTAACGGCTGGACTCGATCTTAAAGGTCTTTTCCAACTTAAACAATTCTATGATTATATGAATGGCAGGTTCAAATAATTGGCTAGGTTACCTATATGCTGCTTTAGATACTAGCTAATTCCCCCCTTACATGGGATTTGAGATGCCATTATTATATCCTCAAATCTAAGCTCTTCTTGCACTCACTTGAGCAATATGAATGCATTTAAAGACTGGAATCCATAATATAGTTTCCTTCGTACTGTATATACACATCACTACAGCCACAGTGAAAGTATTTCAACAGATACATTATCAGATAGCCAAACCATATCCTTGCTGTCCAACAATTACAGCACCACTCCATACAGAACAGGAACATCTGGAATTCTGCTCTCACGAGGGCAGCTGGGACTGCACCGCTACGTCAGGAAGTGAACTGTACTCTCCTCAGGGTTTTAATTGTTACAGAATATACTCAGGGCTTTTAGCAGAAAAGTAGCAACCATTTTGTTTACTGAAAGAATTACTTGTGTACAAGACATTTATTAGGAAAAAGTTATCTAAGTGCATAATATGCTTGTATGACACAGAGAAATTGTGCACTTTCACTCTATATTTAAAATCCAGTTGTGCATGAAGAATAGTTCCCTTTCATTTCAGAAATTATTTCTTAAGTAGAAAAATAACATTATACCTAAGACTGATTTTACCAAACCTGCCACTAAGAAGAGTTTTTTCACTAACTCCTGTTCTGATCTTATTGAAAAAACAGGTTGGGAAAATGCTAGCCATTACTTCTCTCAAGTTGTGCTTTGGTTTCACATTACACCTCACAGAGGGTTTATGGCAACAAGTGCAAGAAAAATTACTCATTTCTCTTTAGCCAAACTCTTTTACATGACAGGGAAGTGACCACTTGCAACCTTGATTCATATCAGGTAAATGAAGCCAGGTGAAATTAACTTCTTACCATAACAGCTGTCATGCCCTCTCTAGCTTTTTCCAACACGCATGCACATGCACATCTTCACACATTTTTCTCTTCTGTGCAGGTAAATCACAGGACTGTGGTTCATCAAATATTACATTAATGCTCATTTGGCTTCACAGGACTGTAGGCACTAGATACTACTCAAATACTATCTGTCTATTCTGCATGAAGTACATGCACACCATCCTAGCATCTCCAAATGCTCTTAACTAAATTGTTAGTTAATCCTTGAGCGTTTTTGTTTATTCATATTTATTTTTCCACTTTTCAGCAACTGATTAATTTTTCTACTGATTATGCTGTTACAATAGTTTTCAGAGTACAGAAATGGTGGAGATGTAATGTTACTTTAAAGACCATAAATCCTTCTTCCATTCAGAGTCTTTGAAGCAGTATCAGTAATAATAGTACAGTTAGAGACCAATATCAGTCCATTCCATGAAGTATATATTTTCTGATCTTGAGGGCACAAGTTATGCTGATAAAGAAATCAGAATACTACTTCTGTGCTATTCAAGCTGACAGTTTCAAATCTGTTAACAACTTAATATAGGAAAACATGACAATTTCTGAAATATTCTATTCAACATTTTTAATTTCAAAGTTTCTTCTGTTCTTAAACATCTTCTGATACTTAAGCCCTATCCCTCTGAGCGTTATGAAGAACATTAAGGCCAAGTAAGTGGGGGAAAGTGACAAATACGCTGCAAGTTTTTCTAGCATTTTCCCTAAATTGCCTACTAGAACATGTTGCAACTTAACGACCTGAAGGTTATGGATATAATATTAAAACACTGGGCTTTTCTTTCAAAGTCTGTGACCCCTCACAGGTATTAGCAATTTGGTTTGTGAGCAGCTGTTACAATACTCCCAAGCACTTCTTAACTCTTACTATTCTTACAAACACTTCCACTAACTTGAAGGAGATTCCAGCATAGGTGATTAAGCTCTAGGTAAATTTTAGTTTTCTATGGGTTTCAAGAACAAAAGGGAAAGAATTCCTAGCCTACCAGGCCAAGCTTTTGTGACAAGGGTGCTGAGAAAAAAAAAAAAATCATTATTTTTCAAAAGCCACACGCAAAATTGTAAGAATTTTGAAAGTAGTCTCCTTCAACACTATTTTAAGCAATCGACATATATAAATTCTACATTTACAGTAGAGGCATTTCCTGTCATTTTTATCTTGCATGGAAAGACATAATAGAAATTAAAGAAGGAAAGGTTTAATCAAAATCCACACTTGTAGGTTGCACATCTGTGTAAATAGTACACGATAAACCTATGAGCTTGTGCGCAGACACACACAAGTCTGTCTGCAAAACACTGAATTTGGAAAGTTCAGCACAAAAAGTCAGAGGCCTCTAGCTATTTGAACTACTGTTTATTTCAATAGTGGGTACACAAGAGGTTGTTTTAATCACTGTGACTAGCCACAGCGAGTAAGTGCAGTCACACTAAGCCAAACAATTTCATAAGTAATGATTCCTTTGAGATAGCAAGGAAAAAATGTACAGTAGGAACTGAAAAATAAAAGGAATCTCATTTCTGTTTGTGTGATTTCTGTTGCACTATCAAGCAGAAAGACAAACTGTAACAAAAATTAAGTATTAGTACATTGTCAGGCCAGTGAAAGAAGAAACTAGCAACAAATACACAAAGAGGAAATAAAGGGAAGCCAGGTTTTCTCAATACTTGTATATCCCAAGACCCAAAATTTTGGTATTTTACTCATGACACCTCCAAATAATAAGAAAGAAAAGTATGATCTCTACAAGGCAGAAGCTAGAAGTGGTGCAGTTCCCCAACATACTCCAAGGTTATATCTGTTGCATTTGCTGTCAGAAGTTGAGAAAACTTAACCTTCCGAAATTTATAACTTACAGGCATAATTTCTAGTTAAAATTCTTGGATTCTTGGACTGCCTGACAAAGAAACTTTATTTAGAGTCACTAAACACTTCTTTGAAGAACCCCCTCTGCCCCCTGCCAAAATTAAGAAGTACTGATTATAATAGCCATGCATAGTGGTTTAAGCAAAATCTTTCTTCAGTAATATTCAGAAGGGAATAAACACAGACAATTGCTTTCACTGGGCCAATGTACCTTTTTGCATTTTATTGACTGTTCTGATCAAGATTCCTTCCAAAACCAAAGCAGGCGTAAGATTTCTTTTTGCACATTCTAGTACCAGGTTTTGGAAGAACCTGAGCTGTTATATGCATGCACAGATCAGCAGAAAGCCATTTTGATGATCACAGATTTGAAAGACTCTGCTTCAGAGAGGTAGCTACACATGACAGATACCAGATAATTCTCAATAAACAACTTCTGCTAAGATCCAAAGTTTCTAGGTTAATGCAGTAGTTTTATTTTTCTTCTCTCTTTACCTTCAGTATAAAGTAGATCCATGTCATATTTTCTAGCAGAAAAATATGTATTGAATTTTAGGTATGATTTGTTTTTAAGCGAGAAAAGGCAGGCATACATACATGCACACATTTACCACGGTTAGAATGCGAGACTTGTACTATAAAGAGAGAGCTTTTCTGAAACCTCCTACCTATCCCTTTAGCAACTATTACTATTTAGTTTTCATTTATCCACAGAACAGAAGTTGGATTTAAGCTTTGTTAGTACCGCATGAGTATTTTGAAGAGTCCATCCACTTAGCCAAAACTGGAAACATATAATATATACATGGTATAGTACCAGACTTATATACAATGAACCAGTTTAAAGGGGAAAAAAAAGCCTGAGTGCAATTTACAAAGGCTTCATTCTTTTGTTTGTAGTCTATCAGTATAAAGAAATAATGCAACTATTACAACAGTCTCCTGCTAGAAATGGCAGAGCACTTGAAATAAGTTTCACTTACACAGCATTTATTCTCCTCTTTTGAAATACGTGCTTAAAAAAAGCTTCACAATTAACATTGTACACATTTTGCAAGGTTCTCAAAGATCAGGAGCTGTTTCTGGAAAGACTGACTCCAATTTGGCAAACAATTACAGCATACATTACGCTAAGGTGCATTAAATGTTTGGCTTCTGTGAGGGTATGGAAACATGTGCTTACCCACAGTTAAGTTCAATAAGCAAACCAAAGTCAGTCATAGTGTAAAATGGGGTAAAAGAAAAAAAAAGAAAAAATAAAAAGGAGAGCTAGGGAAAGGACAACAAGTCTAAAAGGCAGAGAACATTACAACAGCCGAGTGGAAACAAATGAGATATTATAACCAGGATGCAGTCACAGGACTATGTGTAACTCTGTTACAGCTAAACACCAATAGCTGCTGGTGGAATTAGTTCTGTGTGCTACTTTAGTAAAAGTATAAAGAAGCATATTCAAAAGCCAACGAGCACAAAGAAAACATAGTCATGACTATTCACAATTGCGAATTCTGTACTGAATGTGTGAACGGGACATGAGTTAGGCAAAACACAAGCAGCCTCCCTTTGCCTGGGATCTTTGTAGTGACACAAGCCAAGCAATCTAAACAGAAAATGTCTGTCTGTGCTAGGAGGAGGGGAAGAAATAAAACCCCACAAACACAAAAACTGCTTTCCTCATGGAAGAATGGTAACTTTGGACAACATTTGGCACCACAAGTTCAAAGGGCTATTTTATCTGCATTGTAAGTACAGACTCAGAGATTTTACAGTATTCCTGTCTCCACGCTATTGCTTTTTGTGCCATTAATGGCATTTAAATTATAGACCTGCTGCAGCCATGTAGTCAAAACACCACATCACCCGATGAGACACTATTATAATGTCAGTGTGTGTTTTAACTGTTCTTTCATATACTGTACTTCTCATCAATCACCCTCTTTCTCTGCCAAAGAATAGATACAAGAGACAAGCCTATCTTTAGACTCCACTGAAATTTCTTACTCAGACTGCTGCAATACTTCATTCATCACATAGCCAAGACTCCTCTTCACACCAACAAAATTTTTAGAGGTACAAATAGTAGAGAGCCAGATAAAAAAAACATTCATGGAGAATTTAAAATGAGAATATAGGATATGGTTAGGGAGTCAGTTTGTTTAAAGCATATTATTTCTAACTTCTAAACTAGAGCAGGTAGGATTTTTTTGTTTCTTTTGTTTTTTAAATATTAGGCATTTTTTGTTTCCACTTTCAGTAAAATATTCCAGATGTACTGAAACACTGTTTTTAGTTTTGTTTCTACCTGTAGAAGCAGGTATTTATTGACCTGTACATATGTACAGTTATTCACAATAACAAATATTGATTAAATAACAATTTTCACTTTGACAGCCTCTTAAAAGAGAATACATTCAAATTTCTAAACAATTGTGTGACAAAATCTGAGACGTTTCTTCTTCTAAATTATTCTAACAAAGTTAAACTAGCCATATGAAGTCACTAACAGAGCTAGGTACTGAATCCAGATTTTTGGCCTGCATTTAAAACTTTTTTTCCACCCCAAAAGCCCAAAGAAAGCTGCTTCAAGGTCACAAAACTGCTTTTTTGGGGGTCTGCTCCTATAAGCTGGTCTGCTGCTCGCAGCCCTCAAACAGCCAGCTCCACCTAAGATGAAAGGATTTATTTATCTAAGGAAGAGTTTTCAAGATTTCATGGTTTCCTATTTTCTGCAATGTAAAGTATGTACAGTTCATCAGTCTGAACACTCAGACCTCAAGTTAATGTTTCAAAGTATTCACACTAAAAAAAATAATCACATTATTAAATTAGCCGATAAATTCTGTATCGGCTTATTTCTTATTTCTAATGCCATATGCAAAATAACAAATTTTTGTTTATTAAAGGCATAGTCTCAACTCAGAAGAGCTAAATATCAGGAATCCATGAAATTTTTTGAGCATGTTCTAAACTTGCCAAGATTATCTAGGGCAACTGAATATATTCAACAGTTCAGCTAAACTTTTAAAATTGTTTCCACT
>NW_008824996.1:805772-812920 GCF_000699105.1 Pygoscelis adeliae | reverse complement strand
AAGAGCATGAAAGCAAGACAAAATTCCCCCTAGCTATTCACTCACCCCTTCTCACAGTCAAACAACTACAGAAAACCCACCACACTATAGGCATTGGAGAAAGTTATGCACACATATGAAGATCCCAAATGTAATTTTTTTTCCTAAAGTGTCAATAGTCAAAAAGATATATTTATTATTCCTGACCTTTAGAACAGAAAGCTCAGAGCATCTGTCAGATATACAAGTTCTTCTCAAACAGCTGACAAAAACATGTAGAAGTAGATCTACTTTAAAGTCTTGAGCTGTCTGAAATATCTTTACCAACAGGAGTGCCTCTGAAGCAGTTCCATCAAGCCTCATCGATATATACTCAGAACGACTGAAATCAAAGAGACTCCTGAAATAAGTGAGGTCAGAAGGGACCTCAGTACCTCACCTAGTCCAATGTCCTACTCAAACCAGAGCAAAACCTGGCATTACCCTGTGCTGGGTGCCTTGTCCAACCAATTCTTAAATATCACCAGGAATGGAGGTACCAGCCTCTGCTGACATGTCAGTAATCTGAGGCAAAACTTCAAATATTTATTTAATAACGACTTACACATAGGCTTATGTCATCAGCCAATGACTAAAGTGGAACATCTACTTTTTAGCTATAGCATTTAACTGTTGTTCATGACATGGTCTCCTTTGTAAAAAGAAATAGCTGAGGTATGTCAGATACTACCCCGTGGTAACTCTTGGTAAATGCTCTCAATTCAGTCTAGACCACTACATAATGGTGTATTAAATGACTTAAAGATCACTGAATCTAGCCATGGATGATCCTTTGAAGATACGTTTAGGTTTTGCATCATTTTAATCTGACCACATTCATCAATGCCTTACTAATATTTAGTTTCTTTTAAATTAACGTCATTCACTAGAACTGCCTCAAAGGCTCTTCAGAAGTTGGTGCAGTCAGCCTGGACCGAATTCATTCCAAGTACTGATGGTTTGTTCTGACCATTTGATCTGAAAATCCTCCGTGCACAGAAGAAATTAGCTTTTCCTAAATTCAACTCTAAAAGTCAGCCTGAAAATTCCCATTTAACTTCATTGAGAGCAAAGTAACATTAGGCCCTTCTGAAAACCTACTCTGAAGACATACTGTTTAGCCTAAAGCTACCCCTAGAACAATTCACTTTATAAGTGAATATGACAAACCCTCAAAAATATCTATTAAAAGGTACTAGGTTTTATTGCTTAAGAACTGGAAATCTGCATAGAGTTTGCCTCCTTTAGTTGGTTCAATAAAGATTTTTATCGCTGGCCTTTAAATAAGGGTAAAAATACTAGGCATTCTCTTCAGATATCTGCTTGAAAAGATGTGGTATTACATGACAAAGATTTAATTCATGCTTGACCATTAGCTGGCTGTAATTTGTGTTTCAGGTATAAAATGAAAGAGCTTACTGGGGAAACACTAGAATACCTTCCCCTCTATCCCTGCTCTGAACTGGGAAATCAGGTCCATTTTTAAACTTAGTGATGTGTATATATACCTCATCAATAGAAATTCCCTATTCTGTCATAATAATCAGTGAGAGAACTGCATTTAAACACAAACCAAAACTAAATGAAAGTGATCTGTACCCTCTTTATCCCTTCTTATAAATCACAAGTCTCAAGTCAGGCTATATATTTCCATGATTGTCAGGGATATTAATGATGAAATACTTTCTATTTTATACCTTGTTACATACTTATTTTCATATCTTGTTCCTTTTTAAATCCAAGAAAAATACCATTTATTACTCAATTTAGAATGTATCAAAATGAAATAGGTATATTACTTTTCCAATACATACATTCTTCAATATTTGTATAGAAAGACACAAAATTAAATGCTTAAGTCAGTACATTTTCAAGCAGATATTATTTTTGGAGTGCTGATGGAAACAAGCCTTTACAGAAAATATTTTGGTTTGCTTCTCAACTACATAGAAAGTTTTTGCTCTGGGAGGTCCAGCAAACAGACAAAAAAATTTGACGCTGTAAAATCTTTTTTCACTCTTTACGATCAAAAAAGTCTATTATGCTTGTTTCTCAAAGATCCCCCTTTATTCAGACCTGCTTACATTTAGTCACGTTCACAGTGAAAAATTTTGAATTTCCTGATAAAATATCTCTATGCGTTCCTTTGTTTTAAGTATTTCAGATGTATTTGCCTGTTTTCTCTAAATAAATTCCTTGCCTTTTTCCATTTTTCAACTTGCATGCAAGGGTAGCACAACTGTCTGTAATACCTAATTTGTATATTCAAAAATCCAGCCATACATGTTTAATAATTTCCTTGCATAGTCAAGTAGCAAGCACCTATATTCAAAGACATGTGATGGGACTGAAGGGGACAATGAAATAGAAACTGTCTGTCCACTCTGGGCTTTTCACTGCTTATCATCACTCAAGTGCAAAGGACTGTAGAGAAACACGTAGCAGGGCTACCGTACCTATGATTTTTAAATACTGTTGTAGATTTAATGATATGAAAATCAAACAAATTAGAAAAAAATTTAAGCTACCACAGTAGAGTTTCCATATCAGTTTAATAACTACTTTTATAATCAGGCAATTTGCCATACTCTCTAGAGTGAACATGAATTAGCATAATCTGTGAACTATTTTGCTGAGCTCATCCAGAGACCTCTTCTTAAGCTGCAAATTTTGACACACATTTTTAATCATGTGCCTGGCAGTTAAAACATTATCAATTTTCATTGTTTCATTGATAATGTACCTACATCTGATTTTAAAGAAATACGGAGAGCCATACTTCAGGAGGAAAGAAGCCAAAACCAAGCCCAAACCCAAAAAGACTTCCCAAACCCATAGAATCATCTATGCCTGCATTCTAGTCCTGAAAAACATGCCTCTATTGCTGGATCTAGGACAAGGTTTCTGATAGGGTTGGTTTTTTTTTCCAAGCGTAAGAAAACCAGGAAACAATATGAATACAGTATCATGAAAAAGCCAAACCTAAATAGAATCACATCTCAAGTGAATATCCATGACAAGTTTAACAAGAAATTATATAAACAGTACACTGAGTTATCTTCAGTTTATAATTACCAACTTGTCATAAGCGACAGACACATAACCCCCTGCGATGCAATCTACATTGCCACAGTTCACAACAGAAGGATAGCTCCTGACGCTGTTATTTCCCTTTTTCCCTTCTTGCGGTGCATTTTTGCAACACATTTCTGATTTTTATCATTAGATTCCAGCTGGAAGCATGCTTCTGTTGCCAGCTAGTGTTCCCCCATAAGTTCTTCCTCCCCCATGAAGGGAAAATGTAGGACAGCGCTACAGTGGTGGGAGAAGCAGCAGGGAAGGTGAAGGGACAAAATACACAATCAGAAACAGTAGCTCGACTAGACCTGTATTAGGCAGCATCCATCTTAGTCATAACAGCTCTTCAGCTGCACCTCATCATAAGCTATTGCGCACCACACCTCTCACAAGAATAGGCATGTTTTCCATGTTTCTGCACTCTGTCTCACTTTACATAAGCAACATTTGTTCTCCTTCATTGTCTGAAATTAATGGATGAAAAATCAAATGAAAGTCAGCAAGATTCATACTATAGCACTTTTTACAATTAGTTTTTTGAAGTATCCCCAAAGGCATCTAGAGAGGAGTAACTAGATTATTTTCAATTACCTGATCTTCTGAAAAATAAACAAAAAATATCAGCATAAAGTTTCAGTAATAAAGCAGTCTAACAACATACTCAAGCAGGTGAACATGGATAAGGAAGCTCACAACACACAGTTAACTCCTTCCGAAGTCAATTAAAAAGGAAAATGCCTTCTTAGAAAATCCCCATCTAAAAAGGAAAATCCCCCTTTTTAAGACAGATTCTAGTTGGCATACTCAGAGTAGAAGAAAACTGCATAGCACTTTAAGGTTCAACTGCAGATAAACAAGGCTTAAGACTCCCATACATTGAAAGTGGATCATAACATTATCAAAATAAAGGTTATCAAAGGTTTGGGTTTTTTTAAACACACAGGAGAAAAACTGCCTTGAAGGTTATAGGGTGCTCCCACTAGTAATTCTCCATATTAATAATCTTAAACCAAGAAATTTCTCTCAGAGCTGTTTCCCATCGTTTTAACTCCAGAAAAGAACTTGTAAGATATGAGCCTTCTGTTTTCATCTGGGCCATCCGACTACTTGCTGGCAGAGTAATAAATAGAAATAAACTCTGCAGTTTGATATATACGAATATTATTTTCTTTTATCTTCTCAGGTTTACTTTCAGTGTGGCTTAGCTAAAAGCTAATTTGCATACTAAAAATCCTTCTCAGACCTTCAAATTCATATGCTAACATTTTCAGCTATCAGTCATACGCATAAATACAGGGTTCATGCATTAGACATCTAGAATTAGCAGTTGAAGCTAAACCCTTTGATAATGGAAACAGACTTTGTGGCTCTGGTTTACCTGCTAAACCTCTTCCTGGAGAACTATCCAGCTGGAGAAAACACATCCCATTGTACAGATTTCTTGGCTGTGCCGTGTCACACATCACTCGGGAGCTGTCACTTCAGCAGAAGGAGCAATATCAAGTCAGGCCTAAGAAGAAAGCAGAACATCCAGCAAAGAATATATTAGCCTCTTAGTTAAGGACAAGAGTCAACCAAAACCCACAATCATTACATCCATTTCCTAACTGGGGGTGGAGGGAGGAGGGGAAGCCCTGAAGATAGGTTAGAGCAACCAAAGGACTGAAGTTATAGAAATAATAAGTGTTGCAGTTATCTTCCAAGCATCTATACCCAAAATACTCAGAGATTTACATCTAGGCAGCTATTTTATATCTAGGCAGCTATCTATATATTGCTTAAAGAACTATGCATATAAGAGGACTCTCAGAAGTCAGCAGATTGAAGAGAGTGCTCCTAAATTAGGCAGGGGAGTAGTGAGAGTCACAGGTCTAGAACTGCAGCCTTGAAACTCTGGATTTAATGTTGCTGCCATTACAGTGATATGACCAGGAACTCCCTCCTGGAGTTTGGCCCTGAAAACACTCCTCTCCCAACTGACAAAGAAGAGACACTTTTATTTCCTCCCTCTCAAGGATTAACTTACCCCCCCAGGGCGTGGAAGACCTAAATTCAAATTCCAGCTTTACCAATGGGGTTTTGAACCCAAATCCCTCCCCGCTACCTGCGACCGGATGCTCTGATTGAGAGATGCTCTCAAATGCCTCCTCAATAAGCTTTCACAATTTGCAAAGAGCAATTAAATATTCATTTGGCAATAGAGAATATGCTGAGCTACAGCTTGGTAATTGAGACACCAGCTTCCCTCGTCTTTAGGATTTGCTCCAATGACTGCTCATAGGAACAGAAAGCACAGGGGAAGGGAACCGCGTGCTCCTTCAGCCTGTTGTGCAAGACATGCTGAAGTGAGGTCAGCAGGGCATTTCTGCAGAGGGGTGCTCAACGCCAGCCTGGCCTAAGCAACGGGGAATTCATCTGGCAGATAGTGTGGTGGCCAGGGGCTTTGGGCACCTCCACAGCGAGACAAGCACAAAATAGGGCATTTTGAGGATTCAGATTTTGAATTTAGGTTCTTAACTATCACATAGTACCTAAGACAGCTGTGGGACACATTTAAGCAAAATAATGCAGCCTGATCAGGTTTACACCAGGCTAATTTTGTAATGATTGTTTTAAATGCCTACTAAAAATTATTCGCATATCGTAAGTGTGATTGGAAAACTCATTCTATTCTTTCTTATACAATCAAATGGCTCAGTATTTTTGGGAAAGTCCCTGGATTCTGTAAAAACTGGAAATGCCATGAAGATGTATTTATTATTGTGAAAAGGATTTTTTTGCACATTAGCTTCAGCATGACTTTTTCTGATTTCACTTTTAATATTACACCATTTTAATTTTCGGTATGACAACCTTGTACAGACATCATCTGGGTGGTGAAAGCTGGAGGCAGCTGAACTGCTTTATAGGTACTCTGCTGGTTGGCGTTCTGTGCACATGCAAGGCAGTTTGATGTTGATATTTAGACTCATTAGCAGCCAAACACTTTGTTTAAAATAGAAGAATTTCTAAATTCACTACACTTAAGTCTTGGCAAGTGAAGAACTGAATGACAAATACCACAGTAGCTGAGCATAAAGGCATTCCATGTAATGTAAGATACCAAAAGGAAACAATATAAGACCTTCCTACCACTTGAGACCAGAGACCAGTTTAACTCCTTAACCATGCAGGATGGCAAGACATTTGTTACATAACAGCAGCTTCAGATGGCGTTTTTAAATCCTGCCATCTTTTCACTGAAGAACAGAAGATTAGACTTCTACAGACTCTGAGAGACAGGGAGTGGAGCCAGCAGCAATATTTAGCACAGAGTGACTGATTTCTGGCACTATCTAGCTTCCCTGCATCGGGAATCTGGCAGCCTGGTAGGTGCTTTTCAAAGACGCTGATTGAATAGTTGATACTAGTGCTATACAAAGGCTCAAAACAGCACAAAAAAGAATTAGAAAGAGTAGGTACTAAGCACTGAACTACATTATTTAGAAAAAAAAAATTAAAGATAGTGGGGAAAAATATCCTGGGCAGAATGCCAAAGACATTGTTCATCATTCAGCTTCTGACTATGTCTCTGACAAACATCTAATATAGATCAAACATTTTAGGCACAAAGAAGCCATAATGCAAGAAAACCTGTTAGAACTTATTTTTCATGAGACACGGTATAATCTGCAAAGTACAGATTTTTTTTTTGACCAATAAAACTATTACTATTTCCACTCAAAACTGTAAAACTCCAACAAGCCTTTGTAATTATAAAGATAGTGAATTTGTACTCGTTCTCTACACTTATAAGGAATTTTGAACTATAGAAACTCCAATTCATCACCACCAGCTCTGTATGAAAAACTGCTGATCATTTGAGAAAAGCAGCCATGTTTTGTTATTGAATGTCAGAATGAAATCAGCTGATGAGATGTACAAGCTTTGAATGCTTGTGCACTGTAAAATTTTGCAGAAACATATTTACTCATCGGCATAAAGACATGTTTACAGACTTACACCTTGGAAAACCAGAAAGGAAGACAAATAAGGTTGGTTTATGTCCTCAC
>NW_008824996.1:796544-805751 GCF_000699105.1 Pygoscelis adeliae | reverse complement strand
GGGGGTGGGGCGCGAAGTCTTACTGGAGCACACCAGGCAAGCAAGCATACTTTCTCCAATTTGGAACCTTTTTTCAATTTGGACAGTGAAACTTTCTTTCCATTTGTCTGAAATGACCTGGAATGTGCTTTAGGAGCTAATCCCTTCACATTTGGGTTTACTCAGCATAGGCCAAATCAAAGCAAGGATTCTCAAACACAGGACCAACCCAACCCACTTTCTCATTTACTTGGTCTTTTCAGCTACATCCATGCACAGCTACTGAAACAGAAAATTAGCTACGTTTACACAAAACTAATACATATGAGTTTTCTAATTGAAAGAATGGAACATAGTTACATGCTTTTTCCTACAATCCACTTAAAGTGATATTTCTCTGCCTCTCCCTCAGTGTCTTGGCTCAACATACCCCATCTGTATAGTCACATTTTCTCAGTAAAGAGGTCTAGGGTTATTCTGCTGTTGATTCATTCATGACCAGCCTTTGTCTTTTGTGATTTCATCCAACAACTGAAGTGTAAATGCAAGGGAGACATAGCTGCCTATTTGTTTTAATTGTATTTCAAAGGTTTTCCTTTAAAAAGTCATCTTACATTCTCTTCTCCCTAGATATTTAGGGGTTTTTTTTTTAGACTACACATTTTCCACTTCTTTTGATTATACAAGACTATGAAGGACATACATTTTCCACAGCACAGGGAGAGCTGATGTCTGAACATTAGCAAGTCAATATTTGATGTGGCATGAATAAGAGTATCCAAGTGGGAAGGAATTTCAAGACTTAGATCAGAGTAAGAACTCAAACAAGCCCAATCTGAACTGCAAGGCAGAAGTCCAAACTGAAGTTTGAAACTACCCTCAAAGTCTGCACCTGTTATTTGAAGACTCATTAAGCTCATTGAACAGTTACAGATCAAAATGGAAGAGCAAGTAAAACAAAATTAGGTAATGGGAACAAACCAGAGAACATGTTCATAAAGGGGAAAGGAAAATTGAGACATCTGTCAACAGCCTATATCTTGGATGCCTGTTAATGGTTTTATATTCAGTTATATGTTATTCATTTGTAATTGCTACAAAGTACAAGTGTCTACATAGTTTGGATGAGCCACAGGTACTAGAATTAAAGAATCTTAGGCTATTGCATAGTGTTCATCTGAAAGGTACATTGCATTGAATTTAACACATTTTATGCTACTCTTGCACTCAGATTGCCCTTTTCAGCACTACACAAAAGAAAGCCCCGGAATTTTTAGCAGAAATTCCACTGAGTGTCAAGGGAAGGGATCTTTCAAAATCCCTTGGTCCTTTTGAAATTCCCTGCATGCAGTTTCAGGGTAACATTGTTTTAAAAAGCCTGGAAGGTGATTTTCTAGAAAGTAGTAAAGAACTTTCACTAAACCCTTCTCCCTTCCTTTTTCCTAATGAGCTCTTACATACAGCTATCCTGAAGCAGAGTGGCTTGCACATGCGTAAACACACACGTGCGCGCACACACAAGCTCTTGGCTCCCTACGTTTGTGCCAATTCGTTTTAGTGGCAGCGTGCCCAATCTGAAATTGCCTGCCCCACAGCTCCTCAGGAAAAATGCTATCATGGGTTTGATTGAAGAAGTTATGGCATTGCTCACATCCTCTTTCTAGAAGGCAGCTCTGCTGTTTTCTTCCACATGAAGTTAGATTTCCTGGCATGCACATATGCAAACTTCCCTCCCCCAAAAAGTCAGACATGACCTTCCTCTCTATTCTCATGTGCCAATAAAATAAGTTGCAAACTTAGCCCCCCCCCCCAAAAAAAAGGAAAAAACCCACATCCAGCAAGTACTGGGTTTATGTGAATATTTTCAGAAGACACTTATACTATAATCCAATATAATCATAAACAGCTGAATGAGATTCTGATCCTAACCTTCAGGTACCCAAAATAGGTGCTTGAGAGTAAGCATTGGAAAGAAAGCAAAGAACAGAGGAGAGGGGAAAAGCGTTAAAAGTATTATAGGAACGGGTTAATGCTACCCTTATTTTTGATATTCAGGAGGAGTTTGTCATGACTACAGTAGCCCACTCCCTTTTTGCACTGAATAATTCCCAGCATTTCTGTATCACCTCATCTCAGATACACATATTGAAGACTTAACTTTCTAATCTTGCAAATGTGGGTAGAGAGAAGGAAGAGGAGAGCAAGAAATACCAAATAAGCTTCCCCTCCCCTTTGCCCTCACGTTACTAAACGGTACTTCTCTCTTTCTCCAAATACTTGAGGAATTCACTGCCTCTGCAATAAAGGGAGGAGAAAACCGAAAGGAGATGACTGATTTGTATACGCATCATAAGTTATTCTTTTATTTTATAACTTAAAAATATATTTTATATGTATAGTTCTCAAATAGCGTGGGTGAAATTGCTGTTCCAGAAAAAAGTGACCAGGATTTGTCACTCTGTTACTGCCTCATTAAGTAGATTTTATATATTAGAGAAGAATCTAGATCTCAGAAACCATTTGCCTTCAATTTGCTTCCAGTATATTAGCAGTACTGCAAACAGCATATGACAATAATACTGCGCTCTTATGCAAGACACTCAGACTAGACCCTCATATGCCAATTAAGCATGATCCACATTTCACAACAAGAAAAATAAGTTCCAGAGACATCAACAGACTGGTTATATCCTTTCTTTGGTCATATTATATTCTTCCTTCCATCCTATTCACTAATTTATTTCTTCCTCAGTCTCATATTCTGTCTCCCACACCCTTAAGGGACAGTATTTGGAACCTTAAACCAGTTTCAATCAATGGGATGAGGTCAGCCATCACATCCATGGGACTGGCAAGATTAGAACATATTCATCCCAAGTCCACGTGCAGTGCCCTATTCAGACAGCTATGCTGCCTGCCAGTTATCAGGTTGAATTGGAAACAAAAGTTATATTAAAAGACAGCAGGATCATTATTTCTTCCTTCTGCCCCCCTCTTCAAGTGCCTGAGGTCATTTTCCACAACAAAAATGAAAGCCCTTCTTGGAAGTGTTTTTGTGCTAAACAGCAGTGGTTAATTTCTTGCAACTAATTAGTTATTCAAGTGAAAGTATAATGATCCTCCAACATGATTGAAAGTGCTTCAACTGAGTTTCCTGCTAACAGCATACTTCTAGAAAAGATGCAATAAATCAGCAGGGTTATGGAAATCTTTAAACAAAGCAAGTCTACAACAGGAACCCATTAAAGATATAGCTATGTAATATTTATGTACCTAGCCGACTTGTGCTTTTAACCTAGCACTTTCAGCTATAGCTTTTTAGCACCTGGGTCATATTCACTAAGAATGAAATTCACCCTATCTGCTAAAAGCCAGCATAATGTTTCTGCATTAGGAGTTCGGAGTATAGAGTTACCATAGGACTTAAGTGATAGTGCCTTCCCACCAAATGGAATTTCATCTCGATTTTTCTAAAGAAAAATACAAACAGAACACCTTTAAGCAGCAGAAATTTGAATCTGTGAGCCTCAAACTCCCTAATTACCCTTAGCAAGAAAATCAGTAGGTACCTAAAACAAGAAAGGTTTTATAAATCCAAGAAGGTATTGAGGCAGAAACAAAATTTCTCAGAACAGCCAATGCCACCTATGGTTGGTCAGATTATGATTGGTTGATTAAGAGTGGTTACTGAGATGGTAATAGCGGATCTCTAGAGATTTTTATGCTGACTGCATAAAATGCCATCCACTTACTCCAAAAACTATTAATTCATTACAGGTTGGTTTAAATGTGTATTAAGTACTGCAGAAAAGCAAGACCCAGTTGTGTAGAAACACATTTTGATTATGTTTGAGCCTTCTGGATGTTACAGATGCACAAACCTGATCCCCTTAAATCTCCGAAAGGAAGAGACATTTCCCTTTCTTCCATCACATTAAACTATGTCTGCATGTGTGTTTATATGTGTTTTTAAAACAAACATAAGCATATGTGAAGCAAAGGGAATGGTTTGATAAGCTCCACTTCCTTTGGCTATAGATGCTTTCCCTCATTCCATTCACTCATTTACTTCATTGCCAATCCCCCAGTCGGCCTTCCCGTGGTTTTAAGAGACAGAATGTGGATTCACAGAACAGTTTCAGTCAAGGTCCCAAACACTGCTTTATTTCCTGGCCTACCCTTCCTTACTGCAGCAGATAGCTGCAAAAAGGTAAACCTCATTGCTGTGGGGCTGGAAAAGGGAAACTTCAGGAAGGGGTGTAGGAACTGCAGTTTCCTGGGACACTGGGAAGGGGGAGGAAGCAAGAGGGTTATAAGAAATTAGCAGAAGAGGATTGAAGGACAGAGAAAAGGAGACAAAACATCACTCCCCCTTCCCAATAAAATCATCTTTGCTCTCAACCATAGGTTTTTGGGCCAATGACCACTTTCAACTTGCACTTTCTGTTGGAAAAATAAATTAGGAGTCCAGCTTAATTTTGTCAATAGAAAGTTTAAAGTGGTCACTGGAGCACAAAGTGCTTTTCAAAGGGCAGCTGAACTCAACAGGGACAAGGAGGAGGATGTTGAGAGCGACACAAAAATACAGACAGATTAAAAACATTAAGGGTGCACCATTCTTCAACAATAAAGATAAGGCTTTTATAACAGTTCCTGCAATCT
This sequence comes from Pygoscelis adeliae, assembly GCF_000699105.1. Lineage (NCBI taxonomy): Eukaryota > Metazoa > Chordata > Aves > Sphenisciformes > Spheniscidae > Pygoscelis > Pygoscelis adeliae. The sequence continues at coordinate 801,110 of NW_008824996.1, read as the reverse complement.
TGTATCTACTTATTATGGGCTATTTTACTTTAGAAGAATATGTACTACTTAAAAATACCTTTGCCAGGGCAGAAAATAAGTAGTTTGTGTGTGTTGAGCTTTATAAAAAACCAACAGAAAACAGTAAATGAACTAGGCATTTGCTCCCTGACTACACAGGATTATGCTTCGCGTTTGTGCTGTAAATCATTGGATCCAGTACAAGTAATTGTACTGCAATGGGTTTTGCTATGCTAAATATTTAAACTGTGTGCCCAGTCCTTCAAAGTCTGAGCTTATTCTGTGTTCAGAGCTTTGTAGGGTTGAGTCAATAGCATATTTGTTTTGAATGGTTGTTCCTAGATAACAGTAACAAAAATCCCAAACTTGTTTACATCATTTAACATGCCTAAAAGCTTAGCTCAAGACACTAAAAGAAAAAAACCAAGCAAGCAGAAAAATGCAATTCTTTAGAATGGGTTCTGCTGTTGAAAATAAGTTACAGCATCAAAAGGCAAAAAAGAGTGTTTTGCCAACTCTGGACCAAAAACTGTTTTGTTTTTAAACTAGAGCAATGACTGGCATAAAAAGATTTCAAGGAATTTCCTCTTCTCCCTGAAGATAGCCATGAGCCTTTCTACTACCCTAGACTGCACGTTGTAGCGATTGCAAGTTAGGCATGTCTCATGGGTCCTAAGCAGTAGCCTTTATTTATCAGAGCATACAGAATGTGTGATGGAGAGTCAAAACGAAGCAATCAGGCAATTCCACCGAATCCTATGAAAACTTTGTTCCCATCTGAGCAGTACCTTCAGCTCTAAGACAGATGTTACATCAGCTGTTTAGCAAGTGCCCCTCTACTCTTTTCTTAACTTGTATTGATATCTTAAGAACAAGATTTTACCAACATTTACACACAGACACACATGGAGTGTTCAACATAGTGTCGAATTGCATTTGTGGTCTAACTTCTGTAAAGCATGGTGATATTTTTAGGAACAAAGATGAAGCATAATCACTCATCTGTTTCAAATTACACATGAAAAATACTGAGTATGTTAGCAACAAAAAGATTTGCATGCAGAAATCTCAAAGGAAAAAATGCAAAAATGCCAAAATACAGTTACAGCAAAGGAGATAATGCAAACAGGCAATGATTTACCATCCTTACATTTTCAGAATCACAGGTCTAACTGAATGCTGTCTGCCTTTAGTTAGTATCCAGTACTGTGCAATAAACACGGTATTTGAAAAAAACATACTTTTTCATATCTACATGCTACCTAGAAAGCTCCTGATACTTAATCTGGAAGCATACACAGAACCCGAAAAGGTGCCTCCTTTCCAGTGAAGATGTGATTTCCCCCTAATGGCCTGGGGCAGTGTGCCTCAAATGCTAACAGCTTGAGTTGTGTGCAATAGCCCTATATTGTTTATATAGCACTTCACATGTTCAAAGCATTATGAGATATCAGCCATCACTACACTTTTATGAGGCTGTAAGTATTACTCACTAAACATTAGGGTTCAAATGACTTGCTCTTGATCAAAAGAAACTTAGTGCAGCAGGACCATAATTATTTGAATTTGGTAATTCTCACAGTCCATTCCTACGGTGACTCAGAAAGAAGAGGGGGATGGGATATTAAAGCCAGTTGCTACTACACTCTGCTCTGACAGTGAGATACGGACACATGGAGAATCCCTAAGCTAACTTGCACTCAAACAGCACCTTTTCTGGTAACTTCTAAAAAATAATTAAAAATCAAAAGCACAAATTAAACAAAATGTTTTAAAAGCCCCAAACATGTTTTTCTGAATATATGTATTTCATACCGTCACTGTGAAGAACCACAAAGACAACACACAAATTGTACTGAAATACTCCAGAAATCCTAAGATGGGGCTCCCCATTCGTTCTGAAGCAGTTTAGTTTTTTTAAAACCAAGAGGATTAGTAGGCAAGTTAGAAGTAATAAGCCCATTTTCTGCAGGTAAAGAACTGCAATCTATTGTCCAACACTTGACTACTGTAGGACTCTAACTTTTAGAAATATATTTTTACTCTCCATTTTATACATACTTTCGTTCTATGAAAATTCAATTGCTATGCTGACATTTGTAAGTCTAGCCTCAAAATATCGAGTCTCCATTCTCATAAGATAAATACAAAGACAAAGGAGATGTTGAAAAGCAACCAATGAATCCACAGTCTTGGTACACATGACAACCAAATAAATGCTTGACATAAACGCTAAACAGGTTACATCCTGAAGATTCTTCTCTTTATAGCTGAAAATGCTTCGTGTAGAGAGATGAACACTGAGATTGAAAAAAGAAAAAGAAAACTCTTATCCTCTGCCTTTCCATCCAGCACCCATCCTATCATACAATGTTGTCTTTCCACATCTTACATTTTAACTTGTACGCAGTCTTGGTTTCCACACATACCATATGTTTTCTGAGCGCAGCTTCACAGTTATTGGCCTTAAAATCTTGCCTGCAGGATCACATGGGAAATAGATCATACTACTAAGACAAAATGTAGACCTCTACGCACAATCCAGATTCATCAAATAAAAAAAGGATGCCTGTTTAAGGCTATCACAGGAAGGGGGAGGGTAAGAAATTCCCTTCAAAGGCAGTAATGAGTACAAAGAATTACTAACAGAACCTCTTGTGTTTTAGCTGAGTTAATCGTGTTGCTCTTAATATTTACCCCCTCTATCGTACAACTTCCATTTGCATTTTTTTGGGTACAGGCCACACAGAACTCTATGCCACACCGTGTTTGCAATTTCTACTGTTTTGACTTACATTGTCTGAAAAGTTAAATTACTGAAATATTTGCTAATATATTAAAGTTATATTGTCAGTAGGTGAGCATTACTTTATGGATATTAATGTAAAAAGCAGTTACCATACTCCATCTACTGATCTAAAGAACAGATGTTTGCATATGATTTATGGACACTGAAATATGTGCATATCTTCCATAAATAGTAATGCATTCCAGTAACAAAGAGTGGAGAATTGTCATCCAAAAGGCTGGGAAACTGCAGGCAGTATTAGAATTTATTCACCAATTTCTTGGCTTTAAATAAAAAGCAAATCTTATAGGTCCAGTACTGTAATCATGTACGTTGGAAAAGCTCTTACAATTTCAAACAGGACTAACATGAAGTAATAAATTGCAGAGTCAGGCTCAATAGCTCAGATATAAAAGTCTGTTTAGAACACATGAATGTTAACTATGATTTGTTAAATAAGAGTGACAATTTATATTGACTGAGGTACAATAAGGCTAAAGCAGTAAGAAAAAAGCCAATATTGCCTTGAGTATTTTATACATTAGTATTTTGTTAAATTTTGATATCAAAGACACTTCCAAAACAAAATGTAATCAGGTAAAATTCTAATGGGCAAAGCATAGTTTTGAACTCTGCAATTAAATTATTTCTGGAGGTGCAATCAAATATTTGATTGAACTAATATCATTGCTGCACCTCACATTTGTTCTCTTCCTAAATTAGCTTGGCTAATCAGCATCACACCTCATAGTCTGTGTTGTGGACATGTAATATTATCTGATGGGTTTAATTTCAAGAGTGCAGTCAATTTTTGGACAGCAGACTTACTAAAAATCTTAGTCAAAGGCTACAAACACATGAACTAGCATACTTGGAGATGTCCTGGTTTCTGGGCCAGCAGAACCCTGATGGGACTCAGTGAACTGCAGATTGCTCTGTGATGGCTATGCATGTCAAACAAGTTTTGATTTAGTTAAAAAACAGTCTTGTGGTTATTATTTCACCTCAAAAAGTGTCTTCTGGTGTGCCAAGATATTTTCCCCCTCTTATTTTGTGAGCAAGAACCAGGATGATTCTGCATAACTTTAGATTTCTTCATACCACAATGGACAAAAAAGCAGCCTTGCAGAATGCAGAATTTAAACAAGGCAATCACAATTTTCCCTTCTGTCTTCGAATGGCATGCACTAGTGCTTCAAGATGTTACGCAGCTGCTACTTTTCTCCAGAGATGGCTGTACTACAGTAAGTGGTGAAATACTCCGAAAACATCTTTTTTTCCAGCAGAGGTTTACAAAGATGTTTCCATAGGTTGAAGGCAACATGAAAACATTGTGATTGTCTAGTTGGATTTCTTGAAAAACATTGGCCTTAGAATTACTGCATTAGTAATTAGGAGCCAGTGCTATACTCCAATGCACTGCAGAAACAACTGCAGTTAGTTTTTGTAGAATACAGTAAGAGTCTTAGATTACAGTGAAGGTTATTGGATTCTGTTCTTGCAGTTTTTAAGACCACAGAAGAAATGAACACTTTTCATTTTGTCAGAAAAAGGACAGCTGCACAGAGTTTTTACTTTCAGCATATAACTCAAAGTCATCCAAGAATAAATTGAATCTCTAATAACTACAGTCAGCTGGATTTAATTCCTTTTGGTGGAAGCACAGCAGTGTCAATACTGACTGAGGTTTAGTATTACTGCTAATTTATTGCAGGTAAAATATTAATACAACATGAAAATTTGTCATTTGAGAAGTGTTTAATAAAAAAGATGAACAC
>NW_008824996.1:771027-796499 GCF_000699105.1 Pygoscelis adeliae | reverse complement strand
TGATAAGAACTGATAACTGATCATTCTACTTCAATTTTTTTTCCAGATGAGTATCCAGGTGCCAGCTGGTGTAAACGCAGATGCCACTGACGTCAATGGAGCTGTGTCAGTTTACACTAGCTGAGAATCTGATCCCAAGTGTGTTAGTGCCATTTTTAGACACTGCCACTGGAATTCATTTTTGCAACACAATTAAAAGTACATCCACGCATTGCATTTTTTCTTGTCCCCAAGTGTATAACTGGAAGCCTGTTGACAGACTGTGGGAGAGGGCAAGTGGGAGGTGGAAGTAGCCAACAACTGTATCCATGAGATAACTTTGCAATATGAGTATTAACACTATTGTTCTGTTGTCTTCCTTTTATACAAATGAATATTTGCCTTCAAAAAGTCTTAACTCCACCCTCCATTAACAATTCAATGCCAGCAAAAGAAAAAAGATGCTGTAAACCATGCAAAGCATCTACCATATAAATATGTTAACGTACTATTTTAATCAGTGCACAATCTGAACAGACTGTTTTAATGCATCATTAGAGAAATTTTCTAAAATTGTAAGAAACCCCCCAAACCTGAGATCTGTGTATTCACCTAAGTATTTGTTCCTAAGTGATCTCACTGCTGTACAAGCAGTAAGATTGTTAAAAGTACCAAAACAGCCATTTGAAGTAGCCTGCAAGCCAGACCTGTCTGACATCTATCATTTATATTTCATCGAGCATTTATGTGGGGGAGGGAGAAGGGAGAAAGGAGGAGGTGGGGCAATAAACAGGGCAGAGTAGTACTTCACAGCTCCAGCCACAATTTCTAAGTAGGGAGAGGGAGCTTTTATTGTTTTACATATGGCAGCTGTTAAACATGAGTGTACTGCATAACAGTTGCCAGTATTAACCAGTACAATGAAGCTGAACATTAGTCTTTTGATTCAAGATATCAAGGTCAAAATGGAAAAGCTAACTAATTAGAACCGAAGATGCAGTTCACATAGCATTGGAGTAATTGTCTGTTTGTGCAGCACAACACCCATATCTTCAATTTAGGTCAGGCCATCAAGAGGAGGAAAAGGACTGAAGATGAGATGCTCTACTTCACACAGTTGCCCTCTGGAAGGACTGGCAAAGGCAGTCACTTAAATTAAGTACAGGTCATCAGACAAGATACCTAATCTATTCCTAAGACAGCAGCTCTAGCAGTCCAAATCCCTATGGCCTTTACAGCGACACAACGAACTACTTCCTCATGTACCTCTGTCAATTCACATTAGGTTCCAATTTTTTTAAAGCGATATTTCATGTACACCATGACCCTATTGCTCATAGCAAGGAAAGTGCTTTGGTTTATTTATGACCTACTAACCTTAAATAAAAAAACCATACATCCAATCTGAATGTTCACATAAGCCTGCAGATCTGAAATAAAACTTAAAATAAAGCTGACGTTTGTAACAGCTAGCTAAGCCCAGTAAGGGTTTTTTAAAAAAATGAAAACCAGATGAGAGAAGATGAAAGCATTTTTACCCTGCATAACCTGCACACATCAGGAATCGGGGCTGGAGCTCAGGAACACTTTTTTGTGTTTTTGTACTTACAAGTTTCAGCCCATTTCAACAGAGGCTAGGTAACCAAGGAAATACTGAGGTTTTTCTGTTGGGGGGTGGGGTGGGGAGGGAATAATAACAACCTGTGAAAGTAATTCCTTCTAAGATGCAATCCACCCAGCTGCAAGCTCTACATAGCTCCTCTCCTTCCCCTACACCCCGTCCTAACTGCCAGGTATCAGCCAGGCAAGACCCCACGTTGAAATATGTAGTGACAGATGGAAGCAGGGAATAAGAGCATAGGACTAAGTACTGAAAGAAATGGCGTACAGAAAGAAAACTTATAACAGGGCGGATGTTAAACATGAGTGACCCTAAACCATAAAGTCTATTCATTTGGCTAGGACAACGTTGAACAGATGCAGATGCACAAAAGACTACTGAGTTGGAGAGCCTTACTCTCTCATCACTCATGCTGGTGTAAGAAACTCCGTTCGTAACATCTATTGAATTAAACTGTGGAAGAGCCAATAGTAATAAATGGAGAAAAAAAAATATCAAACTTCAAAGCTAAAGTATTGGCAGCAGTGTCCCATGCTGTTGTATCAGCAAAAAAAAAAGGTTGACTGCCACATTTGGTTAGAATTCAGATATATTCATAATCACAGTGGCCCTTCTAAACAAAACACATCTAATCTACCATAAAGAAGAAAATTAGTTGGTTCCATTCTTGTCTAGTTCCCCAATAGGCTATATTAATGACACTCTGTCTTTAAGATATATTTGATAGAAAATACAGTTGAGTTAAATGATGTAATAAATACCTCTACATGCAGAGCAATTAGTTGAAAGAAACAGCTAGGACAAAGTCCTTGTCATAGTGTTTGTTTACAAAATATATGCAGGCAGCACACTTACGACCTGCAGTCTTCTGGTGCTGGTTCCCTTTATGCAAGTACAAAAAAATTTAATAAAACCCCCCAACATTTATAAAGATTTTTAAAATAATCAGAAATGGATGAGAGAGTATAAGACATCTTCTACCAAAGGACAAGGCAAACAAACAGCAATTCATAGAAGCCAAAGAATCACTCACATAATTTCAGTGCAGCAAGCTAAGAGTGGACCTAGCAAAAAAGAATTCAGACCAGCTGAGCTGCGAGACCACCTTCTGCAGAACTCTGCTCACAAATGCAAATAAGGTACAATTCCTAGGTTACCATGTTTTACCTTCTGATCCCAGTCTCTAAAACCCCTCCCCTACAACATGAAAATTGCAGCCCTGCATAAATAAATAAAAATTTAAAAAACATATATTTTAAGAATGAGGAAAATTGAGTTGGAAAGCTCAGAAGATTGGAAAAAAGTGATGTGCTACTGTGGAAATTTTAAAGAATAAGCACTTTACTGTGTGATGATCAAGTTCTGGATATGGACAGCATGCTGCCACCTAAAAAATATATGAAAAGAAATTTAGGTCATCAAGCCTTGACGTACATTTGCCTTTTTTCCTCTGGAAAACTATCATAACAGGTTCTGCATGTATGACAATTTGTAAGGAAAAAAGGCCTTCTGTCTAAGACATTTGCTGAGAAATTAAGCCTTCTTAAAAGAAAATGTAGTTTTCATCAATCCTAAGCAAGTTTAAATCCAATTGAACCATGTCAGCAGAAGAAGTTCTACTCAATCGGGCAATCTATAATTGGCAACACTGAGTCATAAAACTCTTCGCCAGCTCTGTTCATATATGGGATCTTGTGTTTTCGTTTTCTATTAAGTTCAGTTTCGTGAAATGACAACATTAATCCACTTGTGCCTGGATCCCCAGCCTATATTGTCAAAACCTGAATAAGTGAAATATCTTTTCTTTTCATAGAAAGAAGTTTGGAAAACTGCCAGCTACTTGCACAGACTGAAATAGGATGGGCAAAGAAGGGTGTTGGTGTCGGTAAGAGAAAGATGACTGAAGTTGCATCATCTGTATGATTAAAATCATTGTGTGAATTTTGATTTTCCCCCCCTCCTTTCAGACATTTGAGGATGCTGTGAAGTCAATGGAGTTCTGTTGTAGTGGTTGCTTCAGTGAACATTCAACGCTGTCGGTGAGTTTGGAATTCAAGTGAAAACCATCGACCGTTGATTGTACCCTCCAGCTAACCATCCTCCTCCTTACTTCATGCTTTCAGGCCTTAACACCGAAGATAGCAACCTAACCACCACATGATGTTTCTCCCCCACCCTGCCAAGCTTTACAAAAAAGGTCACAATCAACATTCATTGCTGTCGGTGGGTTTAACTATGTGGACAAGCTCACTGAACAATGAATGCAACTGTGGCCCCACATTTTGCAGTTGCCGTTGAAACGAACATCAGCTCTGAAAGCCGTAGTGAGAAGCAAACACTTCTTATAGGCTACGTTTTTCTGGTCAAAAAAATAGTTGGGGATATTCACTTTTTGCTTGCTTGTTTTTAAGTGTGTTTAACTTAGCTGACTGAAAAAAAAATCACTGCCTTTTTCTGGAATATTGTCCTCCCAGTGTTCACATAAACTATAAAAATTCTTATTCAGTATGTATGTGGAAATAAATAATAATATGGGGAACTTTGTGTATCATCCACTCCTAAGGACTCTGAGCATAAGAGGAAAGAATATTTAAATCTCATTTTAACTAGGCATTGTGGAATAGTTCAAAAATTTCTTCTACACTTGTCATGACAAATACAAATGGGAGCCAGAGTTCAAAGATACAGATAAAATGTTATATTAAATAAAAGATTCATTAATTTTACATGAAACTGATTTTAAGCACCTAAATAGATACTGTTAGACAGCAAATACTATTACATTTGCCTTTTTTAGGGATCTGAAAGATGACAGAGAAATGTATATCCAGTAATAATAATGGAACAGTAGTTAAATCATAAAATTACTGTAAACTTTGGGTACCTATGTCACACTCTCAGTATTGCTGATCATAAGAAAATAAAAGTGTAAATAAAGTTTACAACTTTGTCCTTATTTCCTTACAACCCTTTGTTAACCTGGTCAGACACACAAAAGGACCAGTCTACATTTCTCACATCACACAGTCATCCAAGGTAAGTTCAGCCTTTAGACGTAGCGCAACTGCAGGTATTCGGCAGTAGGAATTGCTTCTAAAAGTTAGGTAATGGCACAGCATTCACGTTGTTCCTCCTCACAGTGGGGGGGTCCATTAACAATACTTTAGTCTGATTATTTACAGTTTCCTCGCACATCAGTTACACAACAGTTATCTTGTGTACTGTACTTGCTTGTTTTATCCATGTTTCACCATGTAGCAACTGAACAGGATACAAGCCATCAAGGCTGTCATGGAAGGCTACATCTCTAGTTGCTTCTTAAACTGTGTTACCGTTGTCATTTATTTCAATCATAAGAGATCAGTCCTCAATCCCAATGCGAGACTGGTATTTATAGGGAAAAAAATCAGTTCCTCAAAGACATAACCACACTAACAAATTAAATCCTGGAATTGTTTGGACATTATTTAAAATCGATGTTTAGGAAGATTATATTTTTTCATTGCAATATTTACTAGAGAAGAACCCATGGGGTCTATTGCTCACTGGATACTATTGTGGTCAGAGACAGCAGAGTTAAGTATTAAATGGAAGCGTTGCTATGGATGTATGACTTCTCAGCAACTCTGTTCAGGGATAAGCCTGTATCTTTAAGTTTATTTATTTCTACAAAAATGGGAACTTGAATTACTACTGACTTACATATTGCAGATAAAGATCATATTAAAAGCAGGACTCAAAGGTATATATTCTATCTAGAAGGAGAAGCTTTCAAATTAAGTTGTAGCTAATATGTTCTTGCAACAGTATGCATCAAGGTTCCTTACTGGAAACTAAAAATCAGGTCTTGTTTCTGCAATACATTTATTAATGCTAGTTATAGTTGTGTTATGTATGTTTAACAGAGAAAATACTTACCAAAATAGATTCTGGAATTTGGCAACACTGGAAAGAACCAGTGTTCTGGAGCATGAGTGGTTTCTGTATATATGTTTTCTATGCTAACTGATGTCTGAATGATTAGCACTGGGGAGAGAGATTCCTGTGCAGGAAAGAGGTAAAGTTAGTTATATCCTTTTCTAAGGCAATATTTTTCCTCAAAACACATGTTTTTCCCTGATTTCTATCATAATTTTGTTTCATACACTCATTAAATATTAAACAGCAACAACTCCTACCCTACTAGAACAGGGTGCAGAAACCTCACCCAGCATTGACCTAGGCACAGATAATCAGTCCACACCCATTACAAACATAAAACAAATATTTTCACCTGGACTGCAAGTTTTTACTGGTTTCTGAAGAACAGACTCTGCAGCAATGGTCTCTTTTAATAGTGCCTAGTATAAAATTTATCAGTGATTTTAGTGTCATCATGTTTTCATATAGAGATAGAAAAAATGTCTTCTTAGTGTACAGATATATAATATTTCATGCAACTTAACTAAAAGTCCACTTCTACAGACGAGTAATTTACAGAATGTTAATTGGCAAAACAATACCATTATTCCACACCCCACAAGAGATGCTGGCTCACACACGTCTTTCCTTACGCCATAAAGCCACAGAACAATCCCATTTTGGTAGCAGTAGCTGTGAAATACTGTGGAAAGGTTTCATGGTAATTTTCATGGGTTTTTTTTGTTAATATGCTATATATGTACTCAGAGCAATACCCACAGGCCATATAGACTTTCTAGTGAATTGTAAATAATTCACTCAGCAATATTTTTAGGCCAAGCATATCAAAGTTGCAGTAAACGCGATGGACCTTGACATAATAGGAGCACTAGTTTTACAGCAGCGGAGGAGGAGGAGAAGGAATGTACTTTCCGTACATCAGAGATCAGTTGCTGTTCCCCAGTGCACGCAATACTGTGCTGGAAGACAGCAGAGGTGGTACTAAGGGCTTGTTATAAGGTTTGGAGTTGTTGGGTTTTTTACTTAGCTCTAAATGTTCTTTTTTTCCCCCGACTTCTGGCATAAGAAGGGTCAAAACATCTAACCCAACGGTTTCTGCATCGTCTATAACTTCTGTTTAGCAAGTACAGAAAGACACTTGGTTTTACCTCTAAATTGCAAGTCAAAGAATGCCTATGATAGAAATAGTCTGTGATATTCAGGACCATGGTAGGATGAATATGTTAGACCCGCTTTTTGGCACAGCCTAACGCCACCACACTAACATCTCTTGTTTTACAGATGGTGAAGTGACATACAGTAAGTTAAAGGGTTAACTATAGAAGTAGTCTATAGTTGAACTGGAAGCAGTATCTAGACAATCTTGGACTCCAATTGTGTGTCTTTCTGGAAAAAAAAGAATAATCCTGTAATTCTGACTTTTCCCTAATGCAAACACCATGTTTTTCTTGCTGACCACCCCCTTTTTCTTTTCTTTTGATGTTTATCTTTGTTACTTGCCAGAGTTACACTGAAAACCTTTTTTTTTTTTAAGCACTTGCATGGTGACACCCACTCCAGGTTAATTTTTATGTCTTGCCCTTTCTTTTATTTAGGTTTGTATAATTTTGTCTTAATTTTTCTTTTTTTTTTTTTAGTCTTCCTGTGCATCCTCCTTAACTGCGAGTGCCAGAAACGCAGACCACATTCCAAACAGCCCAGCCAAGGCTAGCTGAAATAGTTTGATGTCTCCTTATTTTACAAACAATCACTGATCCTTTTCAGCCAAAAATAGCATTTGTAATGGCACCACACAGTTAATACATTTAAATTTATCTAACATTATTCCATAGATACATAACTGTCCACAAGTTCTTTCCTAGTTTGAAATAGATTATTTCATCCCCTTGAAATGCAGCACTTGCAATTCTTTGAACTTAGAGATTTTTTTTTCAAAATATAGCCCTCCTCTCCCCCTGACAAATCACTAAGGTTTTGAAACTTAGATACCATGGCAGCATGTAGTAGTAGGAATGAATTTTGAATACAAACAGAAGCCTATCATGATTTAGCAAAAAAATATTTAAACTTGCCATTGTATTTCATGTCCCCCCCATTATTTTAATTTTAAAAGTACAGACTGCAAAAGGGGCAATAGAAAGAGTAAATACAAAACCAGCAAGTTTTTCATGAACTAAAAAAACATTCCCTCTCATATGTAAATGAGGTGTCTCTTCAAGGTGCATAGACATAAGAGAACCACTAAAACATTTACCATTTGTCATTATTAGGAGATACTGCAGATACTGTCATATAATTTAAGCAAACAGAATTTCTGGAATGCAATTACAGGAGTTAACTACTGTCCAATAAGAAATGTATTAGAAGTAAAAAGATAGCACTGTTTTACATTATTGCATCCTCATTCTTTGTTCATATAGTAAGCATAATGGTTAACTGCCCCTCCTGCTGTCTGCATCCAAAGTGTATTTACAAGCTCAGTATTTTACATTGTTGTGTTATATCCTTCACTTTATAACAACCAGTAATCACAAATTGAATACACAAATATGTCTGACAAATATATGTAAGATAAGGTTTATGTTTGAGTTTAGGAAATATCGATCTGAGGAGGAAACAGGGCAAGTATTCAAATTGCACACCTTCCAAATATGGCTCTTATCAAATAACCTGATAGAATTGTCCAGTTCCTACATCTGCTGGTTATGAAACTGCCTTCACACTGTCACTGGAACCAAAAATAGTCTCCTCCTCCTAGGTTTGGATCTGAACTGATAGCAAAAATTTAGGGAAAGCTTCAGGTGCAGAAACTAATCCACACAAGCCATGAATTGCAACAGAAACTTTGTCTATATTTCACAGTAAATCAGATATAAGCCCCCAGCTCTGCAGCTAGCATATATGCCCATGATACATATTCAGACATTTCCTGATTTTATTTCATGAGATACAGCTGTTTCCAAGCTAGCCCTAAAAATTTTGATGATGTTTTAACAAAGCCACTTTAACCTATCTTAAGTTTGCAAATAGATTATCATGAGACCTGACATGTGTTTTGTTTGGAGGTCTGGTTTTTTTAATCGCCATTATCTTCTCTATTAGAAATGTCACACTAGGTCTTTATGATGAAAAACAAGTCTAAGATGGACCAGATACCACAATTCTAGGATACCAGTGTTCAGAAGGTCAAAGAGGCGAGATAGCTGGAAAGTGACATTCACCTGGACATTAAGATAATGGAAGATTCACTTTGCACTCAAGATAAACTACAATATACATAAACTATTTATCTAAACTACAGTATCACCTATGGGTAACAGCAAGTTATCCCAATAATCATGCTATTAAGCTAATTGATTGCATGGATATATTATTTAGTGATTAAACAGTTAAAATATTTTATCATAGGCATTTTGAAACACTGAAACAAAAAGAAATACAAAAATATTAATTTTAGCTAGTGAGAGCTGAGTCCAGGTGGTTGCCCTCAAAAGTCAACATCACCATCTGATGTGTAAAACATTCCCAATTATCATAAAGTACACCCTGTGCTAATTACTGTGTTTGCCTCAAAATAATGAGCCATGATAAGCCTAGAGTTCATCATAATAGATTTACATTTAAATGCCACCCAGTTCACTGCCTCATTATGAATATGCCACTGGTTACCACACTGACAGACATGATGAAATTACTGCATCTGCTGTCCCGCAGACTAGGGAGACCACAAACTGCTAGAGGGATACCAAAACTAAAAGAACTTTCAGACAGACATTCAGGATGCAACTGTAGAAGATGACAGAAAAAAAGACAGTACTTTAAAGACAGCAGCCAGCTGTGGCCTACAGAATATCTCGAAGGAAGTCTTTGTAACCTCTCCAGGAAGATCTCTGTAGATCCCCAAAACAATTGCGGGAGATCATTCCAGAAGTTCACGTGGATCTTGGTCTGCTAACTAATGAATTCCAATTCTCTGCTGGTTTTAGTCAACATACTTTCATTGATTTCAGTGGAATTATGCCAATTTGTACAAGCTGAGGATTTGGCAAGCCAACACACAAGAGAAATGTAAAAGTATAGTCCCACACATCCTACACTAAATAAAAATGCAGTCAGAGGTAGATATCACTCTTGGAGGAGCGGGGAGAGAGAAACAAAAGAACATGTACTTGAAAAACACATGTTCCCACCTACAGAGAAAGCATTTATGCCCACAGACAAACTGTGGGTGGCCCTGGACGCCTAACTACTCCGTTTGTGCAGATTATTGCTTTGCAGGTACAAATAAGGAGCTTCAGAACACAACAGGCAGAAGAGTATTTTGGGGCAGAAACGTCACACCCACATTATGATAATCTGGCCTTTGCCACCACATGACAGTCTCCTTCGCTTCATGAAGCTTGAGGTATGTGGGTGGGAAAGAGCTCACAGCATATTTTTGTCTGACAATGGCTCCCAGAGCATAAGTGTACATACTTGGAGCAATGGCAGCTTGTTTCCTCTCTCTCCCTTCACATTGTACACTTTACATCATTTCCCATTATTTTAACACAGAGCTAGTAAAACTAAGCCATTCATTGGTTGCATTTGAGAAAAAAAATAAGCCAAATAAAATTATAGAATCATTTAAAGTACCTTCTGTCACAATATCCAGGAGCTTCTTCATTTGGAGTGCCTATTTGGCAACCCCTCTCTGGCCTAGAACTACGTACTGACTTCAGATGGTATCAGCCTTTACAAGAGAGGATTTATGTTCTGCAGAACTTTAGACACTGCAGGTATGTGTACAAATGCTTGTAACTGCTGACTGGAAGTGCCTTCTGGAACCAGATGACATGCATCAAGAGTAAGATAACCAAACCACAGGTCTGTTAAAAGTGAATACCACAAAATGACTGTTAAGAGTCAATTCTGAAAAAAAAAAGATAGTACCAAAAATACCTCCCCTTCTTCCCCTCTCTCCATTGCTATACCACCTATCCCATCAATGTCTTTAGGTGCCTGTCTGCATCGTCAAGACACTTCATACTTAAAAAAAAAAAAGAAAAAAGAAGAAACGTTAGGTTTCCTTCCTTCTTATAGAGCCTGTTATCTGTGTGGGAACATGACTTCTGCTTTAAACCTTGTACTGAGATTTTGGGGGCAGTACTGTATCTATTGCTAATTAGCCAGGAGCATTACTCAGGAGTAATCCAAGTCTGAGACATGCATACCTGCACAGATTTTTTTTTTTGCTAGAACTTAGGTGCATACCTTTCCAGCTGGTTTTGACCAGTCAATGCCTAGCGCTAGAGGTTCGTCTCTACTTAGATGAGGTACCTGAGCTATATTTTCCTGAAAGAGAAGGCTTCCTGCCTTATTCATTTTCTATGAAGACACTATCAGATTAGCTCAAGATACTCATGATAAAATTATTTGCCAGGAGGATATACTAGCCTTTGCTGAACTGAAACTAAAAGGTAATTCAATAAATTGCCTACAAATAATAGACCATGTTTTAAGGACTGTTTGTAGTCATTAAAATTAAACAGACTATTCTTTTGCCATCTTTCTACCACAAATGAACTGGTATAGGTCACATCTACAAAGAAATTCTGACTTGGATCCCCAAATCAATAAGATTACATCAGCAGCCTGCTGTGCTTGAGCTCACAGGGCACTGGTGCCACTATCCTCCACAAAACAGGAAGAGCCGCAGTTTTAACAGGCCCTCCTAACTTGTTGAGCAATAAAGTTAGTATCTCTGCATTACACATAGATGAGACAGGTAGGTCCCTGAGCTGACTGCAGTTTATGTACCTTTATTATCATCAGAAACTGTAACCATCAGTGTTAAAGAGAACACAGAGCCTGCGTACTTACAAGCCCAGAATACTGCAATATGTACTTAGGTTCTATGTTCACTTTAAGATTGTTGGCTGCTACATTTCATCAGCTCTTTTTAAAATAAGGTTGCTCACTAACTGCTTTCCAAGCTTTCACATATGTATCATTTCCATCAGCTACAAGTGTAAATTTGCAAGCAATGGGAACACACACATGCGCGCAGTCTGATGGAATCTGTATAGAAGGTAAAGCTGTCACCAGATGGCATTTTTAAGTTTTGTGCGGCCAGATATTCAGAAGCAGCATCCAAATTTTGGATGCTTCACTTTTTTTTTTGGATACTCCCAAAACACCGCATTTGCTCCTAGAAATAACCCTTGTGATATTTTGTGGATAAACCTCTAACAGCTCATTTTGCATGACTACATACCTAGACTATAAGAGCCCTAAATTAGTACTTGGGTAGAGACCGCTCAAAAATTCAGTCCATAATGTCAGTAAATAAACTTTTTACGAATATAATTTTGAGTCAGCCCTAACAGTAGCAAAAATAAGTAGGTTGCATGTTCCTTTCCTACAGGGAAATGTTGCCAAAAATACATAACTGTCACTTTTCATCTTCAGAATAATGTTAGCTACTGAAAAAAAGATTCACAATGAGCAATTATGTCTTCAGCTTTCATGTCATTTTACATCATTCCACTATCAGCCATGCTCAAAAGCTTAGAGGCAACATTCTAGGTCAGTGACTTTTGCAGACTGTGTTTGCTGTTTGGTAATTAAGTTAGATACACTTTAAATAACCAGATTCTGAAACAGACAGCCACTTACAAACACATGACCAAATGTATCAGTGGCACTGTTGACACTGGATGAGGAAAATTATACATGTTAGCAATCATTGACTATCACTGAGGATTATAAATTTAAGGATTATGATATTAAGACTAAGTGGATCAGCAAATCACTGCAGAGAAAAATCTTTAAGATGTAGCGAAAAGCCAGACTGAAGGACTGACCTACTTTTCATCACTAAGTTTTATTTATACGTGTATAGAATTTTTTCTTATGATTTTCAAAATAACTTCTACAAAGAAAGCTCTCAACTATTAATAAAACTAAAGAGAATGAACTACTGTAATTGGTCCTCAGCTTTTACTTTAAATAAGGTTTTAGCCTGCATCTCATGCAAATAGCCACTAGTACTGTTTCAGATAAAACTTTACACAGCAAAAGAGACATTAATTTTCACTTTGTATAAAAATTTTGTGGATAAATTAAGATATTAACTCTTAAGACTTAAAATTGGAATTTTAAAAAACTTATTTGATATCAAACATGTCTCAGAGGCATCTACTGTTTAAGAAGTATATAGGTTTGCTATTTTTTTTTCAAGCCTTGCATTTCAAAATGAACATTTAAAAAGTCAGAAAAAGATCTGATGGGTGCTATATGTTATTTGTAACAGCAGTTCTCATAACTCTTCAAGGGACAAATAGACCTTTAAAAAAAAATAAAGCAATTTAGAGAGGTACTGTAAAAACAAAAATTATTTGGCCTTCATTTTGTGTTTTAAGGAGTGATGCTAATGGATCAAGGCATGCAATTGATAACAGAGCACAGAAAGGACACAGCTTCAAGCTGGAGTCTGATAAGTCATGCAAGCGGTTCCACAGCAGAGGCTATTGGGGTTCCACTGTTTTGGGTGTACTTTCTTCAGCCCACCCACAAGGTTCAGCTCAGAGTTTTTGTTAGCTTAATTCCCTACCACATCACCCACAATCAGCATTCAAGTGGAAGTCTTCAGTTTGCAACAACCAGGCAAAAAGGTCCAATTTTAAAATCCCATTTTGTCTTTTCTAGAGCCTGACAAATTGGCCTTTTATTTCAAGATACACACAAGCTACAAGGCACAATCAACAGTCACAGATTATTACAGTATCCTGTCCACCTAACTGCACCTGCAGACCACTGTAAGGACATTGAAGCCAGACCCACAACCTAAAGATGACACAATATGATTGTAGGATTGCCACAGTTACTTCTGAAGTACTAAGCTGGAAAATTAGTTTTAATGTTTGCAGGTATTGCTTTGGCTGAAACACATGGAAAAACTGGCTTCAAGAACGAGGAAAACTCAACCCACCACATGTACATTTCTGACTGTTATAAAACATGAGACTGAACAAGGGGTTTCTATGTCCCTTTCTGTGCCAGGGGTAGAGGTTTGCAGTGGTGTCACACTCAGCTGCCAGCAGGTGTTGCAACGAGCGGCCATGTAAAGCGTCTATTCACTGAACTCTGTCACTCCAGTTATGTGCTCTTTATGGCAAGGAAAACAGAGAAAACAAAGAGGCTGTTATGCTTTAACTTCAAAGCCTTCATACCCCCAAGCTTCAGTTCTGTACCTCAGGCAGTGCAACCCAGAAGAGAGGCAGCATAGTTTCAGGTAAAGATATTTTTCTGCTCCAATAACCTAGTCTCTGTAGTGCTTACAAAAGAGACTAGATTTAAAAAAAAAATCTTGGTATAGGCACAGTGATAGCAGAAGGTCATCTGACATTTGTCATTTGATGGACAAGTAAGTTTTATTCTTAAGCTTCCAAGTTCACGGGAAGGTTTCTTCTGAAATGTCATAGAGGAATCGTAAGTTTATCCATGAGTGCTGCAAGAATCAATGCACAAGAAGTTAGGAGATATTGATCTTCCCAGTTTACAGTTCCTGTTGGAGTTATCATTCTCCAGTTGCATCAATTTCCTCTTCATCAGGGGTAAAGCTTTTATGAGATCCCTAAAGCCTGTCTGTAATATTTATTCTGTTAGTCTAATTAAAGGTATTACTATGTACATAGTTACTGGATCTGTCCCCAATGGCACTTCACATCATAAATAACAGATGTGAAATGTACTCCTATTGGGACAAGCACTAGTATCAATTCTTCTTATGCTATCTCTTTAACTATTACATCACCTCACCATTCTTTAGGATCTTTCTTTGGACAAAAAAGTACCTTTAAGATAATATTAGTTTGGGATAATTAAATTTACTAAATCTTCATGGGCCCATATGAAGAAATAATCATTTTGAGATGTACTCACTTTACCATAATGTAAAATGTTTTTATAGTTATACAATGCATAAGTCAGCAGTACCAAATTTCTGATGTTTAATTGCATGGGACTGGCCCAAGATAAAATTACAGCTTTATACATGCATTCAAAAGTTCAAAAGGCTTTAATGTTAGTCTATGAAAGATTTGGGGAAAAAACATAACAGTTTGATCTTCCACTCCAAACTTGAGATATTCAGACTATAGACTTGGATTAATCCACCTACATTAGAATACGTAAGCATACGTTCTTTCAGTGGGAAGGAGAGGTTGTGACTATACAGCTGAATTCTCTTTTCAGATCCATACAGATGCTACATTAGAAGATCAAAGTATGTGTGCTTAAAACATTAGTTCGGCTGCCTAAGACTAAGGCAGTTGCCTAATATCTCTAAGCTGCAGATCATCAATTGCAACACGTATGTCTGGCTATACTCCTCCCTCACAAGGGTTCAATAGTGTTAATGAGGTATGGTCCAATACAGGAATTATATCAGCAACAAAAAAAATCTAATACCAGTTTTCCCCTTTATTCTGTACATAGGTAACATATATAGTTGTGTTTTCATCTAAAACAATTCTACTTGACCCTACATCGTTAACACCATATGGCATTTTGAAACCGTAAGGGAATGCGAGAAGTCACATCAAGTCCATCTCATTTCTCATGCTATGATTGAACCTGTAATATCTTTCTGAGAACAAGTTTTTCTCTTCCTATATGGAGCAACTTTTATATCTTAAGACATCCCCTCAGTTCTCTTGTCTTATGCCAAAGCACTCAGATTCTTCCAGTGTAGATACCTGATAATTTTCAATGACCTTTTTAGGATCTCAACATTTCTGGAAGTGACACGTGCAAGATTTTATGAAGTAATTTGGATGATCTTTTACTACTGCTGACTACAGCACATACACTTTCCGACCATTTCCTCAATTTCCCCAACATACTTGCACCCCCCTATTAGCCCATTGTCATGGAAATTAATTTGACAGTTTGCTCCTTACAAATCCATGGTGACTCATTCTCCTCATATTTCAAGAGTTTTGAAAAGCTGGACAATTTATTCCAGTATTAATTCAAGGAATTTAACTTCAGCCAGCAGACTGACAATTCTGTGACTCGACTTACCCTGTTCCCAATTCTTAAAGATAGGAAAGATTGTTTTTCTTTCTAGCCATCATCTGTCCTCCACAAAGCTTTTAGATCTTTCCTTGGAAGCACATCTTTCAGGCATTTTTTCAGGAAAAAGTTTGGGAGAGAAACTAGGGAGTTTTAGATGATTGACACTGTAAACACAGGACACTTGGCAGTAAAAGGGAAAAATTACTTGAGCAGAAGTATACCAGAACTGAAGAAAAAACTTGTAGACAAAAATACATGACCCAGTTTCTCACTACAGACCAATAGTAAAATGGAAGAAGTGACATTTAGTATGGTGCAAGCCTGAAGGAAGGCATCATTACTGATCTTAGGTAGCCTTGCTTTGGGACAGCACAGATGTGATTGAGTGACCTGGGCGCTGTGGACACCAACGGCACGGTTGAATGACAGTGGGGATTAGGTCAGGTAGGAATGGTAGAAGGAGGCGGCATGATCAGGATGAAGGAAGTGTGGTACTGACAGATAAGAAAAGAGCACTTCATAGACAGATTCCGGTGAAGAAAAGTTTGGAAAGGTGGTGTGAAAGCAATCTTTAAAAAAAGCCATAAGAGAGAGAATACAGAGGCTTCAGATGGTGTCTCAGTATAGATCAAAATATAATTCAGCAAGAGGAGGGTGAGACATTTTGCAGGAATGGGGAAAACAAGTCAACAAATGTATCAGAAAAGGAGCATGGAGGGACATGCAATAAATGGCATGCAGCTGTTGTACCTCTCTTCTTGCTCACTTCTGTACTTCATAAGAGCCCTTTGCAATCATTAATCCTTTTGATAGTTTATAAAAGATGACATACTGACATCCAGCTGGGCTCGCCTCTGTATGGACAGTTCTACAAAACTAGATATCCACCTTTTCCAGACCACCTGGTTTTCTGTCAGCAATCTGGCTGAGCTGTCTTGCTGTGACTCTACAAGTCAGACGCTGGAACGGAGTCCACTGCGAAGGTAAGTTTATACTGGATCACAGACTGGCAATATCTAGCATGTCATTGGCCCGATTCCCTTATTCACAGTTAAAGAGGTCTGTCCTACTCCCTGAATAAGAGGTTATTTGGTAACGCAGCACACAGAAGAATCTTTGCCAGCTCACTTTCAAAATAAGCTTTCCTATTTCTGGTATTGCAATAGGAACTGAGAGTTAGAAGAATCAAAAATATAATTAAAGTTTGCTTGTATAACTGCTGGGTTTTTTCCCCTCTTTGTGGGTATTTTTCAAATTGAAGGGTTTAGCTGTTTTGAAGGAAAACAGTGTCTCAGAAATGCATTGTGAATTCTGGCGAATAAATATTAGTCCTTTTGTAGCCAGACCCAGGATAAAATCCTTAAACATTTCATTGCTCTTTTTATTTATTGAAATGTTTTGTTTCCGAGTGGATTTTTTGAAGATGAACATCCCATTCCTGCCAGCACGCTCGGGCAGCTATGCCCATGCACAGCTGCCGATTCAGCGTCTCACAGTGCAGTTGTCTGCACTGCCACATCAAAACAAATAATCCAATTTTTTGTTCCCCAATTTGGTTAATCAATATTTTCTCATTTCTTTTGTTTTAAGAAATAAGTATCTTTTTGGACTGTAACTGCAGTAATTATTGATGTTCACAAGTTAGACTTCTCTTATAACAACTCTATTTTGTGATGTATTTATATGCACAAGAGGATTGGCCTCATCCAGAAAGCATACCCTGTGAAACCCCATTGGCTTTAGACAATGAGTTGCAGCAGTACCTGGCTAAATTCTTTCATCCTCCTGAAACACTATTTTGAAGTTGCTCTGTCCTATGACATTAGAAGTCAGACTGCTGTTGCTTTCTGCTTCAAAACTTAGCAAGAATGTAGGAACACATGAACAATGAAGGCATTTGTGATATTCTTGCAAGTGGCAAAAACTGTTTTCCAGGAGTTAATTTTTTTCATCTCATTTTTCTTTTCTTTGAGCCAACTTTTTTTTTTTCTCCAGACTGTTAGAGTTCATAAAAAAAAATCTTCTGGCTTCCAGCAAACTTCTGTTCTACTTTCATCTAGAAAGGCATAAATGTGTTGAGCCAAAACCACGGTATTCACCGCTGTTTGAAACAATCTGTGTAGCTCTTTTACATCCTTATTTGCAAAGTCCCCTACAAAGTTCAGTACAGTAACCACAGCACTAACCTTTCCAACTGTCCACACACGTCATCCTCTAGGTAAACAGAGAAATATTGCATCAGTCTGTGGAGTCTTTTATGACTGGGATCAAAATAGCTCCATCAACTAGCATGTGCGAATATTGCCTTTATCATCTAACCAAGTAAGATTCCAAAATTAGAATTACAGTGGGTATTTCTGCTGATCTGAAAGATTTAACATCTCTTTTCTCATCAAAAATTCTATTTGAAATAAAAAATGAGTGCTTCCAAATCTAGTATTACTGTACACAATGTAGGGAAGAGACAGTAATTTGGTATTTCAATGACTTTTTAAGAAGATTGAGCCAAAAAACTCAATTCTCACCAATGAGACACTGGGGAAAATTAAAATAAGGTTGTGTGACAGGTTCATTTTTTGTATCATTTGCTATGGACAGATCTGACATTCAGTGCAACTCAAGTTTAGAAATTATTCTTCTCTCAGATCACAGTCTTGAGGAACATATAACAGCAGTTAAACATGCAATAAACAAGCCAAAGCATTTAGTATAACAACTGGACTTCGCTGTCTCACCCCCTGCCCCCCAATAAAATAATGAATTAACCATAAAATACATTTGTTCAGAAGAACAAGCCTTTTATGATTTCCAGTCAAATTGCATGATCAGTGTGAATCAAAATAGGGGAAAAACTGGGAGCTCAGAATAATTTGTTTCAGTATTTTCAAGCAAAAACATTGAACATTTTTCATCTAAAAAAATAGCCTCTCTTTTAATATAGATTAAAAATAAAATAATTCCTCAGTTACAACATTAATTTCAGACCATATATTTGGGTTTACCCAAAAGAAATTGATGGGAAAGCTAACCCCCATCTTCTCCCATCTGGTTTGGTTTGTCCTGAAACCATTTCCCCTCTCTTCCTTTCAAATGCATTAATTCAATCACTGAACTGAAAAAGTCCAGCTTTATTTAACATCTGTGCTTTGATGCACATATATAACTGGAAGATTGCAAAGCCTTTTGCTAAGCAGTATTTAATTATATTGCAAGGAACATCTTTAAATTTGCTAGGATTTTATTAGTTGTTGTCAGGGGTCATACACCAAACCAGTAGGCTGGAGACAGAATCTGTACTAATTTTCTCTGGACACCACTAAAGAGAAAATTTGGCAGTGGACAAACCATCACTTCGGGGAACCTGCTCCACAATAAATTCAGACAAAAATGAGTCACTTTCTTGCTCCCTTTACGCTCCTTCCACTCCGGTAGGCTTTACTGCTGTTGTCAGGAAGGGGCCCTTGCTGCCACCAAGAGAATTCTAAGCCCCAAATTGTCCCTTTTCACCCAAAGAGACATGCAGTACCTCCAAAAGCACAAGAACCAACATCCACGTTAAAAGGCAGAACTGTTCTCACTTAGAGAAATTAAATATTGCATGGTAAAATCTGTTTCATTGGATCCAAGGGCTACGACTGAGGAAAGGGAAGCAGATGTCTGTTTGCTTTATAAACATTATATACAAGCACAGAAGCATGAGCAAAAAGAGATGGTGTCAATGCAGAAAGAATTTCCTGCAATGTTTCAACTTTTCCTCATACCGAGGCATTACCAGAATCTATGTATTTTTGGTGTACACACAAAATTAGTATTTACTCATAATAGAGTCCAAGAAAAATGTGCAGGAAAGGCAATGACAACCAAAATGTGAAGATATAATGATAAATTATGGCACTCAATGACCCCCTATTACCACTCTTTACCTTTTCCTTCCAAAAATTTCCAGGCATATTGAGAAGCAAGTTTCTCCTTCCTGTATGAATCTTTATTCAAAATCTGAGGACCCTGTTCAAACTACATAGCATCTGTTAATTGTGCTATGGACCTTCAAGGTTGAGGGGAGGTTGCATGGCACATGGTGATATAAAGCAGCATTTTTATTCACTTGCAGCTTGTCCAAAATTAATTTGGTTTCTATATTTGCTAGTTTTAAGAAGTTAGAAAAAGTAGGGTCCTTATGAGAGTGAGCTAAGCTTTTGTCACTCACATGAAGCACTCAAAGCTATTTGCAGGCAACCAGGGTTCTGCTGTGTTAGACAAAGAATGAAATAAAATGGTGTGATAATGAAAGGTGACAAATTAAGAAATATTTTGCAGGGTAATTTCAACTACCATGGTGGTCTGCGAGAGGCACAGAAAACTTGCTGTTAGTTTGTTCAGTTACTTTTTGGGCTGGAATTTTCAATGTTTTAAGAGTGAAAACTGAATACATGACTGTCTTAGTCACCTTTGAAAAATCCAAGTAATAATAAAGCAAACGAGCAAAATCTAGATAAACTCAATCCGTTATTTTAGCTCTGAGGATCCGGTATTTGCTTTTTTCCCACCCAGGTAATTGCTCAGGTACCAGAAACCTGGCAAGATGACCTGCTTGCTTTCCGTTATAAAGGCAGAAATACCTTCTTCAGCCTCATTCCAGAGCTGTTACCCTTACTCTAAAACTGGAAACTGAAATGAGATCAGTAATATTTCTTTCATCACTGCTTCTGGAAAATGTTTTTTCCTGATGTGTAATACCCAATTCAATATTCCAGCTGAATGCTTTTGATATGAAAATGCCAAAACGATAGCGCATATGAGCATAGAACAGCTAAATCTGCACAACAGAAGACAGAAGAGAGCACGAACTGGCATCAGAAACCTGGACTGGAATTTACATCTTGGTTAATGTAACTTGCAGTTCACTCTTTTTTTGGGGTGTGGGGTTTTTTTGTGGTGGTTTTGTTGGGTGTTTTTTTTAGGGGGGGTGGGGATTTTTAAGATTAAAGAGTTAATGATCATGGGATTCTAGGTACAGCTTCTTTGATAAATCAAAGCACACAATGCTTCAAAAGAAAATAAAACAAAAGCAGCCTTAATTCCTTAACGCATCCTGAAAACAAGATGTGCAAAAATTGACAGAAGTCAGCTCTTAGAAAATTTTCCAGAACCTGGGTTGCAATGCAGAATTTATCAGGCATACTTGTTGCATATTATCTCATTACAGTAGCTGTAAAGTTCTCCAAACTTACACAGGATAAGATTTTTTAATCTTAGAACACTGTTTTTATTCATTGCTGAGACTTAAGAGTGGCCCCAGGTATAAGTGAGTGTACCTGTTCTGGTTTCAGTAGAGCCAACTACATCATCTGAGAGTTTGCCCTTAGTGACTGAGCAAGCCAGCACCCAAACACCCTGGGCGTTCAGGGAAGTTAAGGACATAAGTTCGCAGTTTAGGCCACCTTCTTTAACTTGCAAGGAAAAAAAAGCATCACTAAGGAACCACAGCACGCGGTGACCTTATGAAAATGGAGACCGGAAGAGCCTGATACAGGATGTTGCTAACCGGCATCCTTTTGTTCTGTCACAGCCCCTACACAAAACAGGAGAGGGTTGTGCAGACCCATTGCTGGAAGACCTCCATTTCAGTCCATCAGTAATACCACTAGCACTTCAACACGTTTGGGTTTGCTAGCCTTCCAGTCAGCTCACAAACTGTAAGAGGCGATAAATCTGGCAGCTTGCATTCTAGAGAGAATCTCAAAGCTTTTTAACGAGAAGCCGCACAACCTTATAACATAGATGATATTGTTACAAACTTCAAACACATAACAGACCCATTGAAAATGAACAAATACCAAATTCAGAATGTTAATTTTGGAAACAGAGTGATTGTGCCATACACTATTCTTAAGCCTATATTTTAATGTGTCATTGGAGGAGAAAGATACTCCTGAATAGTCTTCCCCTACAGCAGTGGCTGAAAAATGCACATGGTAAGCAAAGTTGAAAAGAGAAAATACAGCAAAGTATTTTAAGTGTCAGCTACACCAATTCTAATGCTATGCAAGATTCAGAAAAAAGTTTAATTTTTAAGTTGAATTAATCATGCTAGGTTCAATAGAGTATGGAAATTAAAGACTGAAGTCTCAAAATCATGCTTAATGCTACATAAGGCTTCCTCTTAAAAAATAAATTACTACTCTCTGATAAGTCTAAGAACTTCCTAAGCACAGAAAATGACCCTGTTAAAATACAGATGTAATACTGATCACCCAGCTTTCAAGTATTATCTAAATACATGGTGCATTGAACTGGTTGAGTGGGAAGCCAGCTCTTTATTGAATTGTCCACCAGGCTTCAAATGGACATTATTTAAAGTAAATCAAAGAATAAATTAGGTTAAGTCAAAGTACTGCTGATTATTATCAACCCCAGATATTAGATTATGCAACATTCCAATAAACCTTTATTCAAGAGCTCACAAGCTCCTCATCACTCATCAGGCACACAGAGTTAGGTGCTAATTAAGAAAGTCCTCACTCACACAACAAGAGCTGTTACAACTTCAAAAAAAGTCTTTAAAAAGAAAGAATTTTCACTTGGTACCTTTAAGCAGCTGTTCAAGACAGGGTCCCATTTCTAAATCTGTGTTCTCAACAGCTCTCAGAAACAGCGATTGGTACTTCATACCATATACTAGAAAACTTCACCCCTTAAAGCAATCTTTCACACATTGCTTCTATGCTTATCTATAAATATAATGAGCAATCAGCTCCCACAGTGGTGCCTTGCTGTCTGTCTAGAACTACTCTTCTATTGTAAATTTTTCAGACAGTGCTTTTGCCCATTAATAAACAAAGCAGTCAGGTTTGCCTCTTTTCACTAGTTTAATCTCAGAATATCTAAGCCGTACACAAACCCGTATACCTTTATGAGCAAATATTTGGCACAGAAGCAAACTTTATTAAAGATCTGAATTTCAAGCTACAAATCAGAAATGGACTTTTTGATGGCCTTTCTTTATACATATAGTACAAAGTACACAATAAACAAACATATGCCCTAAATTCCCAGAGTCAGCTTTATAGCAAAGCTGTCTTTATGAACATAATGTTAGATGTCCCTCAAAAAACACATTTGCTTAATAAAGAAAACTGCGTGGCAGACTACATCTGCACCCTTATTACCAGAATATACATATATAAATTAGAGACTACTGTAAATGCATATTCACAAGGATGCCTTGTGATACAACACTTAATTTCTTATCAGTTTAGTCATCTCCTCTATGGGGACATAGCTGTGGATCTCTTACTTCTCTTGAGCTGGTCCATCCTTGTTCTAAATCCAGTATCTGCTTTAAATTGTTTTGAATCTAATCCACTAGGGGTTAAGAAAGCTCTTAGGAAGAGGCCTTTCAAGTTTTAACCATTGGAGCTCTTACCATGGCACCAGGAACATGGGTGGCATATTAAATAGTTACAACGCCAGATATGGACACAATCCCGTTTGAGTCAGAAGCTGGGACCAGCTACAGGAAAATGCTAATGGGCAGTCAAAGACAATCTCTGGATTCAAGCAGGGCAGAGATTCAATGCAGCTTTCCACTTCTTGCAGATGCATTTAGGAGAGGCACCACCTGTTTCCCCAGATGTTTACATGCTCCTTTAGAAGATAACTAATCAACCAGCTAATCAACCCTGATTGTGTTATGAGAATTTTACAATTAATGGATACTCCACATGGAAAACAACCCCTGAACTTACTGTATTTCATCTACCCACAGTAGTCCCATGAATTTGTAGAAATTACAATTGCATCCACGCTTAAAAGAAATTATCCTGATGAAGCATGGAAGAAGCCAAACTGAAATAAAGCTGTTGAAACTTCTTCAGGGAAGCTATACTTTATGTAAGTTATTGTACAGCTTGGCTGCCTTTTTTCCAAAGGGGTTTCTCAACACTAAGAAAGGCAGGGCTCTGTTGGCTTTACAGGGACTACGGTTACACATTATACACTATTCTAGTCACACAGCCTGAATTCAGTGACATCATTCAGGTGACATAGCTGCTCATTTTCTTTGTTCCTGCTATTAAAGGCAAACTAAGCGTGTGATATAATGAAGTGAAAACTATGGCACATTACTAACACAAGCAGAAATACCTAAAGAACATACAAAAAAGAAAAATCAGCTAAACAAATCTTAGATGCATATGCTTAAGTTTACTACAAGTACTTCCATTAAAGCATCATTTTGGCCCAAGTTTGAGAATATTTTGTAGCTTAGGAATCTATACAAGTATTTCCACCCTGTGTAATGAAGTAGGCAACTTAAAACACAGATATATCAAGAGCCAGGGTACTTGCAGTTCATACACATTTGCTAGCTTGTATTTGAGATCATCTGAACTGATCTAAATCTATTGCTTTCCTTTGTAGCAAACACCAATATGAAATATTTAATTGGTATTTGGTTTAGGATATTCCTGTATGTGTTGATACCTTGGTTCAACTTCCTGGCTGAATTTTTTTGACTATCCTTTACTATAAGGGGCTGGAACACTGAGACAAACTGAACGCATACCATTTTATCCACACAGATGTCTGTATGTTTGTGTTTATAACCAGTTTCTAGTTGAAGGGAAACTTACAATAGTTATGGAAGAAACATAGCCTTTTCTGTCCCAAAAGCATGCTTTCACAAATATAGGCATATTCAAGTTACATATTTGATTTTTCACCCCTCTCCCCTCTTTTTTCAGAACCCTTTTCTGTCCCTTTTCAGATGCTGAGTCCTGCTCTTTTCCTTTAATTTCTCCTAAGTAGGAAACAAATTTACTTGGTTTTGCATTTGAGTCAGACTTTTAAAGCCATCATCGCCAAACTGGGCTCAACACCAAATACAAGTAGATTCCCCTGAACAGAAGTTTTCTTCAAGCTCTATATTAAAGAGCCACAGATTTAACACACACGGGCTATTTGTCTTGCATATTACATGGAATAAAGCTTTTTTGTAATGTCCATTTCATATACTGTTTATTATTTGTTCCCATAGCATACACACAATGTTTGATGACCGAGAGCATAAATTATTGCAGTATTCTCAGAATCGAAGTTCACTGCCTATCTTTGTTAACTAATATGTTGCTTTTGCTTCTCTAATTTATATAACAATCATTTTGTGACTGAATTCTTCTACCAATAAAAAGTGATCTTCCTGGAAAAATAACAAGGAGTGGATAAACACCACCTTATTTAAGTTTTTGATTATTTGCAAGATTAGGTTCTCAAACTTCACTTTATGTTGACCTTAGTCTTGGTGTATAAAAATGCCAAAGATAGATAAATAGAATTTAACTCCACAAAACAGAATAAGCTTGCTTTACCCTCCCCCCAGCCCTTAATCCAAGCAAATGCCAATAACCCATTTAAGGTGCAGCTCTGATAGAATGTGAATACAAGCTATGCATTTACTTTACATTTCTTTGTCCATGCTGCAGAGGTAAACGATAAAAATTTTGGAATCCAAGTAGAACTTCTGGGCCTACTGGAAAGGACAGAAAAAGAAGGAAAGTCTTCCTAGTACCAAGAAAGACAAATTGTATACGCAATTGGACTGTCAACATTACACACCTTCCAGAAGGAAAGCCATGCCACTGAAGATTTCTCCTCCTTAAAAAACATTGAACACCTTCAGCTACTTTTCAGAGACCGGTTTGGTATAGGAAAAATACCTTACCCAAGCTCATGATCTGTGACAACACCAGAAAAACAATTCCTTGTGAGACAACCAGTGATACCAAGAACACGTACAAGAGATAAGGGCACCATTCAAACTTCCCTCGTGAATATTTGTTAGGAATCACATCACCCTGCAATTAGAGCACAACTTCATCAAAACCTTTCC